>NC_092116.1:23468354-23670854 GCF_045679555.1 Salvelinus alpinus
ATGTAGAAAAGCAGAGCCTCTTTATTGAAACACAGTTAATCATAGTTACCTGATCTGGGTTATAGAAATGAATTTTCTGTAAGAATCACATTAAATGATGGATGCTCTTTTAAATATAGTTATGTTGTGTTTTATTTTTGCCTCACAAACCATTCTGTCAATCAATGTTTTTGGAGCAGAACAGAGAGGGTTGTGTGACTATACAAACCAATCATATCATTATCTCATGTCCTGTATCCCTCAGTGACGTGTGGTGAGGTCTGAGGCTGGCTAGGGTTAGTACAGGAACAGGTGGGACACTGAAACCAGGCCCAAATGGCACCCTATTCCCTATATACTGTAGGGCCCTGGTCAAAAGGAGCACACTAAGTAGGGAATAGGGTGCCATTTGGGACAAAAACTGAGACAAGCTGGAGGCTGTACACCAAGGAAGAGAAGGAGAAAGAGCAACGGACCGTGAAAGAGCAAGAGACCGTGAAAGTGTCACGGCTGTTGAAAGGAGCAGACCAAGGTGCAGTGTGGTGAGCGTACATTTTACTTTATTTAAGAATGACGCCGACAAAAAACAATAAACCATACAAAACAAACCGTGAAGCTCAAAGGCTATGTGCCCTAAACAAAGTCAACTTCCCACAAAGACAGGTGGGAAAAAAGGCTACCTAAGTATGGTTCCCAATCAGAGACAACAATAGACAGCTGTCCCTGATTGAGAACCATACCCGGCCACAACATAGAAATAGAAAATCATAGAAACACAAAACATAGAATGCCCACCCCAACTCATGCCCTGACCAAAATAGAGACATAAAAAGGATCTCTAAGGTCAGGGCGTGACAGAAAGAGCGAGGTAGAGAGAGAGAGAGATAAAGAGCGACATAACATGAAAGAGCAAGAGAGAAAGAGAGAGCTGAGACCCACCCTAACAAACCCTGCCACACCCTATACCCAGATCAGACCAATGCCCCCATGCACCCCACCCCTGCAGCAGAGATCTCAACATGACAGCTGCACATATATCCAGGCCGTGAGCAGAGCAACAGACTCAACCCCCACTAATACACCGGCTCAAGCCCCATCCTGAGACCTAAGAGGTATGTATCAGATACTCAACATGCTCTGCTCACATCTACTGTAAGAGTCTTGGCCTAAACCACACAAAAACAAGACGCTATAGTCGGCTCAGGGAATAGAACCAGCAACTTTTCAGTTACTGGCCCAACACTGTAATGATAAACGCTGTGAATCGAGAAGCAGGTGCAGGTAAAACGTTTAATGAAAACAACAAACATGAAACAAGACAGCGTAACAGAAGCGAGGTCACATGAACACAGGTGCAATACCAACTGAGGAATGAACAAACGTAAGGGACCTATAAAGGGGAGGTAATGAGGTCCAGGTGTGAATCATACCGATGAGTGCCAGGTGTGCGTAAAGATGAGTGCCAGGTGTGCGTAATGAAGAGTGCCGGGTGTGCGTAATGATGAGTGACAGGTGTGCGTAATGATGAGTGCCAGGTGTGTGTAATGATGAGTGACAGGTGTGCGTAATGATGATTCCCAGGACCGGTGGTCAGTATTCCGGCGACGTCGCATGCCGGAGGGGAGGAGCAGGAGTAGATGTGACAAACACTCATAACCACTAAGCTACCTGTTGCCCTAGCTGAGCCTGTGTCAGGTTTTGAGTCTATATTACAGTATGTTAAATGTTCTAATTTTTTGTGTCAGTAGATAAAATATATATATACCCATGAAAGATATTCAAACATACATTTTATTGTAAATAACATTTTTTATTTTATAAATGGTCTGATAAAATATTTCCATGATTGTATATAATTTAAAAAGGTAATCAGGAAGAACAGTTCACCATCCGGTGGCTTCGTCATTATGCACGCCTTCACACACACGCACAATATATACACACAATATAAACCCACAAATTCCCATTTCTGCCACCTTTGCTGCGTTTAGACAGGCAGCCAAATTCTGTGTTTTTTAAACTAATTGGTCTTTTGACCAATCAGATAACCTCTGAAAAAAGATCAGATAAAAAGAGATCAGAAATTGTCTGCCTGTCTAAACGCAGCCCTTGTGACTTCATCTATGGCCCACTGGGCACACACTGGTTGAACGTGGAATTGACGTTGAATATGTTAGTACTTGGCCTATTATCACTGTGTCCATTCTGTTCGTTAATGTCTTACTACCCCCAACTAGAAGGTGTTTCATTAAGTATGTAAAAAAATATGACTGGATTTATAAGCATATAACTTCAGATCTGTCATGGTCCTTTGTTCTGGTACCAGAGTGACTCCAAAATGGCACCCTATTCCCTACATAGGGAAAGTACAGTAGTATTTAGGGAATAGGGTGCCATTTAGGATGCAGCCTGGCCAAGGTGAGTAAAGGTAAGGAGACAGGATTCCTGAGTGCATGGTGCTTCACCTTCAGACCTGCATTACAGCATCATCACACCTAGCAGGATCAGAAGAGCTATGGAGGAGAGACAGAGAGAGAGAAGTAGTAGAGATAGAGAAGTAGAGAGAGAGAGACAGAGAGAGAGAAGTAGTAGAGAGAGAGAGAGAGAAGTAGAGAGAGAGACAGAGAGAGAGAGAAGTAGTAGAGAGAGAGAGAAGTAGAGAGAGAGACAGAGAGTGAGAGAGAGACACAGAGAGATAGAGAGAGACAGAGAGAGAGAGAGAGGTAGTAGAGAGAGAGAAGTAGGGAGAGAGACAGAGAGTGAGAGAGAGACAGAGAGAGACAGAGAGACAGAGAGAGAGTGAGAGAGAGAGAGAGAGAGAGAGAGAGAGAGAGAGAGAGAGAGAGAGAGAGAGAGAGAGAGAGAGAGAGAGAGAGAGAGAGAGAGAGAGAAGTAGTAGAGAGAGAGAGAGAGAGAAGTAGAGAGAGAGATTGAAGTAGTAGAGAGAGAGAAGTAATAGAGAGAGAGAAGTAGAGAGAGAGAGAGAGTGAAAGAGAGACAGAGAGAGAGAAGTTGTAGAGAGAGAGAAGTAGTAGAGAGAGAGAGAGAGAGAAGTAGTAGAGAGAAAGAGAGAGAAGTAGTAGAGAGAGAGAGAGTGAAAGAGAGACAGAGAGAGAGAGAGAAGTAGTAGAGAGAGAGAGAGAGAAGTAGAGAGAGAGACAGAGAGAGACAGAGAGAGAGAGAAGTAGTAGAGAGAGAGTTTAATTAAATTTAAATTAAATTACACCATACATTACATTCGACTATTGACTATTATTACCATTTTCTTGTTACTATTTTTATATTTAATTTTGTATTATTATTTACTGCCATTCTATATTATTATTTGTCATTGTTTTAATTGTATTGTATTACAATTGTATTGTATTACAATGTATATTGTATACATTGTTGCTTTGGCAATATTGACACAATGTTTTTCATGCCAATAAAGCAGCTTGAATTTGAAAAATTTGAAATTTGAGAAAGAAGTAGTAGAGAGAGAGAAGTAGTAGAGAGAGAGAGAGAGAGAAGGGATTATATGAGATTAGGTACTATGGTAACACATTATAATAGCTTCCATGAATTACAACGTTATAAATGGTCATAAATCTTTATAAATACTTTGTAAATTATTTATTTATAAATGTTAACGATTTATAAATGATAAAAGTGCTCATGCCTTGAAATGCTTTTAATGCTTATGAATTAAAAATGAAAAAGTTTGTAATAGGTTATTAATACTTAATCATTATATCAGTTATTATTATGAAGTGTTTGTGGTGCCTCTTATGGTTTATTACCTTGAGACAGGCCGAAGGCGTGGCCGGAGGGAGCAGAGTTTAAAGAGTTGGTCACTTTAGCGTTGGGGTCGGCCAGGTCCACAGCTTCTTTACTGAACAGAAAATTCTTAGGAGAACCTAGGGTATCTGTTTATGAGGAAGGAGAAAATGACAAGAGGGAGAGAGAAAGAGAGAGAGAGAGAGAGAGAGAGAGTTAGAGACAAACCAGAAAGAAGAGATGCAGTGTCCACAGGGTGTTTGGAGGTGTAGGGTGAAGTTGAAGCTGATCCTAGATCTGTACCTGGGGGAAACTTCACCAGGAGTGTGTATGGATGAGTGTCTCACCGTTCATAAAAGTCCCGTTGGAGATGGAGAGGTAGAAGCTGGTGTTGGGGCTCCGGGTGACAGTAGCTTTGGGGACAGTAGCAGAGAAGGTGCACTGGATGATCTGACCGTTGACTGAGCCCTTCACAGAGTTCACAGGCAGCTACCCAACACAACGGTTTTAACCACAAATAACATTAGTCAAATGTCAGTAAGCCTACAGTGTAGTATTAGTCAGGTACCCTGTTATTCTCCCAGGCACTGTCCCAAATGGCACCCAAGTGTATATGCAGGGAATAAGAGTGAGAATTGGAGTCAAATTCAACTTCAATGACCGCTCAGAAAAGTATGTAATTCAAAATCATGAATCCTCTGATTTTGGCTATCAGTATCTTGTTCAATTCATAAAACTCATTGATTACATATCAGGTCACTTCCGGAATTTGCCGGAATTCAAACTGTCAAGCTAAAATCTGTTACAGGAAGTCGAAAATTAAACACTGTGTTCTGATTGGTCCAACTCACTGTGCTGATGATGGTCAGAACTGTGTTGTCGAGGAGAGCGGTGAAGAACTTCACTTTGCCGTTGTTGTTTGCACACACATAGGTGGTGTCGTTCCCTCCCTGTAGAGAGAGAGAGGATGAAATCAAATAAATAGAAATAAATCATCATTTTAACAGTATTCATTTTGGCTATTTCTTCCTAATTCATTAATAAAATGTAAATCCTGAATTTCCTCAAGTTAAAATGACTTCTCCCACCAACCCCAACTCCCTTGTCCTGGGTATTGTAACATGTATACTTATTCTAAAGGCAGGTTTCCATACCTGTTTGTTGTCTGTGGACAAGCCTACAGCGATGTAGCCGCTGGACACTCCTCGTAGCTGGAAGGAGATATTCTGTCCCGAGGTCTGCTGGGTGGAGATGAAGAAACAGGAACCAGCCAGGGCCGGATTACACTCTGACGGTTCAGAAGCACAGAGCTGAGAGTTTCCACATTCCGCCGTCAAGATCTCTACCTGTTGAAGAATGCATCATTAGTTGCTGTCATGTTTGTCATTCGTTTTACTTTAAAGGAGCAATCTACAATTGGTACATACAGTACAGTTCTGAACTTTAAAGGGGAAATCTGCAATTGCGAAATACATTTTTCACTTTTAAATTATTAATATATACCCATTGATTCTTGAAGAACATAACTTACCTCAGAAGCTTAGTTTAACTACATCATCAGAACACAACATAATAACTTTTTTAAATTATGTTTTCTACATTGTTTTCTGCATTGTTATAAAGCATTTTGACTTTTAAAAGTCCAATAGAAATCCTATATGAGATAGTGTCGTACATGAGTTCACTTTAAACTCCAAAACAGGCACCTTTCTTAAAAACTTCTTAGGGATAGGGGGCAGTATTCGGAAGTTAGGATGACTGAGGTGCCCAAAGTAAACTGCCTGTTACTCAGGCCCAGAAGCTACGATATGCATATAATTGGTAGTATTGGAAAGAAAACACTCTAAAGTTTCTATAACGGTTAAAATAATGTCTGTGAGTATAATAGAACTGATATGGCAGGCAAAAACCCGAGGAGAATCCATCTGAGATTCTTTTTTTTTTGAGCTCACCACTCATTATAATGGCTGTCTATGGGAAAATCAATGGAATGCCTCCCGGATAGCAGTTCCTATGGCTTCCAGTAGATGTCAACAGTCTTTAGAAAGAGTTTCAAGCTTGTTTTTGAAAAATGAGCTAGAATTTGTAGTTTTTCTAGGTGGCTCCCATTTTGGCTGTAGTATTGTGGCGGGCGTCGGTGAGGGCGCGCACTTTGTTATTTATCTCCGGTAATGAACATACTATTCTCCGTCTTAAATTGTATCATTTATTTACATATTAGGGTACCTGAGGATTAATTAGAGATGTTGTTCGACTTGTTTGGACGAAGTTTATTGGTAACTTTTGCGATTAATTTGTATGCATTTTGAACGAGGAAAACCGGTGGATTACTGAATCAAGCATGCCAACTAAACTGACTTTTTTGGGATATAAAGGACTTTATCGAACAAAACGACCATTTGTGATGTAGCAGGGACCCTTTGGATTGCAAACAGAGGAAGAACATCAAAGGTAAGTGATTTATTTTATCGCTATTTCCGACTTTCGTGACGCCTCTGCTTGTTTGGAAAATGTTTGTTATGCTTTTGTATGCGGGGCGCTGTCCTCAGATAATCGCATGGTATGCTTTTCGTGTCCCACTGATCCGCAATAAGTTTTTCTATTTTCTTTCTTTCTAAGTTTCTCTATCTATATCTCTAGCTTGTTAATGAACCTAGTTCTGTGTGTTTTATGAAATACTAGAGAGATGTTTTCCACACTGTCATGGATTATATTTATGGTAAACTGCAGGGTAATGTAACATACACTCTTTTGCTTAATCTACTTTCTGTTTCCATGGCAGTGTGTGCGGTTTATTGTTGAGATCCTACAAATGCACTTAAAACAACAGTTGATTTTAAAGAGAAAGAGAGGAAGAGAGAGAGAGGGAGAGAGAGAGAGAGAGAGAGAGAGAGAGAGAGAGAGAGAGAGAGAGAGAGAGAGAGAGAGAGAGAGAGAGAGAGAGAGAGAGAGAGAGAGAGAGAGAGAGAGAGAGAGAGAGATTGTGTGGTTCCTTTTTCTTGTCAGAGACTCTGGGAGACCGAGTGAAACATGTAGCCTAGGTAACTCACTGTGGGAGCTGTGGCGGTGGTGTTGACAACAGGTGCCGTTGTTACATTGGATGCCATTGTGGAGTTCGGATCCATTGTGGTGTTCTGTGCCTCGGCTCCCATCGCCATGTAAGCCATTGCCATGACAACTGCGAACATCAGTCTGCTGATATTGTCCATTCCTGTTAGAGTAACAGAGATCCACGTAGTAAGCAGTGGTGGAAAAAGTACCCAAATGTCATACTTGAGTCAAAGTAAAGATACCTTAACAGAGAATTACTCAAATAAAAGTGAAAGTCACCCAGTAAAATACTACTTGAGTAAAAGTCTAAAAGTATTTGGCTTTAAATATAGTTAAGTATACTTAAGTATCAAAAGTCAATGTAACTGCTAAAATATACTTAAGTATCAAAAGTAGAAGTACAAATATAAATAATTTCATATTCCTTATATCATGCAATCCAGATGGAACGATGTTATTGTTTTTTAAATTTACAGATAGCCAGGGACACATTGCAACACTCAGACATAATTTACAAAGAAAGCATTCCTGTTTAGTGAGTCCGCCAGATCAGAGGCAGTAGGGATGACTAGTGATGTTCTCTTGATAAGTGTGTGAATTGGACTATTTTCCTGTCCTGTGGAGCATTTAAAAATGTAATAAGGACTTTTTTAGATATCGTAATTAAATTAAATCATGTGACAAAAGCAATGAAAAACATCTGTATCCAAGGAGTAAAAGTTCATAATATCTGATCTGATAGTGGAGACTAACCAGCTGCAAAATACAACAAAAAACCCTATTCCAGAGTTGAAAATGCCCTTCACCAGAGAGATGTAAAACAACAATAAATGAAGAAATAGTTTTTGTTTTACAATATCCACATCATTACATAAAATAGATGGAAATGTTACCTGTACTTTTGTGACTTGGAATATTTCTTATATTTATATTTCTGTGGTTCTCCTTGAACAAGTTGTTCTAGAAGCTAATGACAGGTGCGCTGCGCTGAGAAGTAGATGTTCTCAACAGGTGTCCTTGCGGCGATGTCGCCACCTGAGCTCACTCTCCCGCTATTTAAAACAGCACTCGCAATGGGAGGAGGGACAGAGGAGTGAGAAACCTGCCTCTCTCCTCCGTCTTTTTGGGGGTGGTTTCACAATGGCATGCTGGTTGGCGTGACATAGGTTTCCCGGAGGAGGGGTGAACCGGCGACAACACTCAATGGAAACAATTACGTTGTTGAGCCTAACCTTCATCCTCCGACATTAGCTATGTCAAGTCACCCTTTCTTTAAAGACCCATCTTCCTGGACCCAATTCCTTCTATTCACTTCCTTGTGTATAAAATATGCTTGGAAACTATAGACAAGACTATTTGCAAAGAAAGGAAAATAAGAATAATATCATAAAATGAGTTACCAATAGATACAATTTAGGTCTAAATATAATCCACATCCAACGCCAAATGACATTTAATCATTTTTAAACCTATTCTATGATTCATTCCAGGTGTGTCATTCACACCTGTCCAACTCAAATAACATTATTCTTGCTTTGTTTTTTGGATTGAGCTGAGTTGAGCCTCACACAGTGGATGGAGGGCAGGCAGTCTTTTGAATTCAATCTTGATTGTGTCAAGTTACCCAAAGGGTTAGATACTAGTTTTGGTGAATCAAGACATTACATACCAGCTTTAGTTTCAAGGGATGAAATTGAAAACATTACATTTGTCTGGAGATGACAGAAGGTTAAGATATGGATGTCCTATTTTCATTAACAAGCCAGATAAATAAAGTGAAATACTTTGAACTTAGTTATGTGTGTATTATGAAATACTATATATTTTAAAAATGTTCACATACACTGTCATGTATTTTACTGTCCCACCCTAGTGTTGTCAGGCAATCATTAGGAACATGCCTGTCTGATATCACTTTCTGACAACACTATCAGAGACATCTTTCCACACACCCAGTATCATACTCTAACAGGTTCAGCTGGCAAGATTGGATCATGGTGACTTTTAATCTGCTATTGTGATGTACACACATCCACATACTGAACAGTAGCATAGTTGTGTACACACACACATATACACACACACACACACACACACACACACACACACACACACACACACACACACACACACACACACACACACACACACACACACACACACACACACACACACACACACACACACACACACACACACACACACACACACACACACACACACACACACAAACACACGCACAACATACAGTCCTTGGTTTTGATCCACATGTATGAGAGTGCTGATGGTTGCAGATGCCACACTAGGCCTCTTGAACCGATAAGGAAACATTTCATTTGTGATTTTTTGTTGTGGGCTTGTAAAATGTGTTGCATGACACATGCAGACTTGCGTTGCCGTGTCAAATCGCATCTTACTGTGACACTTTGTGTATTTTGAAAGTTCTATAACTTGGAAACTTGATTGCTGACATGCTAATCATTTTGTGGACTAATGAATCAAATACCAAAATATAGTTTTTGAGTGGAATATTCCTTTATGGAGAGGAATTGGGGCTAAGGTCCTGTGATAGACTGGCATCCTGTAAAGGCGGGTGTATTGTACATCAAGCTGCCTCACGCCACAGAAACAGCAGATAGGCTCATGTCCTATGGAACCCAACACTGGCTTACAGTCATCACTAGCAAATACAAACAGATCACTAGCCAAAACAAGACAAATAATGATGGAATACTTTATAAATTAACATTTTGGACAAGAAATGTTTTCATTTGTTAGCTGGTTATTTAGCAACGTCACAAATCTCCTGCTTAGCGTGTTTGGAGAATGTAGCAATGCTAGTGGAAATTGATTGTATCAGTTAGCGGTGCATTCAAAATAAACCACTATTCAATGACATTAGAAATAGGGAGATACACATACAGGCGAAAAATAAAAAGAAGGTCATTATTTTGAGTTATTACGGTAAAAAGTTTCACTCACCTGTCACTCAATAGTAGGATATCTCAGTCACTCTTGTTTTAGTGCAGTGTCTTCCTCTCTCCAAGGTCTGCCTGCGTGTGTCTCTTTAGTCTCTTCATCACTATACTTTATGGATGGAGGCTGTTAATCTATCACGTCAAGTTGTTGCCTTAGCAACATGTAAATCATAGCTTCTCGACTTGTAGTTTGTTTAGTCAATGTCAATATATGATTTTCCATAAAGGCATGGAACACAACAGATGAATTTCAATGTTCAAAGTACAAGATACTAATCTTGTTGTCCATGAAACTCTCTGACACCATATTCTAATCTTTAAGTAATTATATTGAATTTTTATTTGGTAAGTCCTGCTACAAATTGTTTATAAACTAACTATCAAGAAATTGTTCAACTGACTATTCACTAACCTTAACCTTAACCCTGGTCCTAACCTTACCACAACTTGTCCCTGTCCCCCCAAACATAACTAACATTCACCTTGACCTAAAACCTCCAAACCTGGCCCTAACCCTAACAAGTTGTTGCATATTAACAGCATTGCAGTTGTTAGTTTATTGATATTTAATATTACATCATACCTAGTTTGAGGTGAAATATTTGTATCTACTGTAACGACCCTGGGTTCATCATCGACGAGCATGCTTTTGCGGCATAGTCGATAGCGCGACGGACCTCGGGCTAGAAGGTCGAGGGTTCCAGACCTGCTCCCTGCTGTTTAATTACAATAATAAGGATTATTACATATTTATATAACAAAAAGTTATTAATTCAAATTGAAGTCATTTTCAGTAAATGTGCACATTTTCAGGCAAAATGTGTGTTTGAGTCCTTAAAACACAGTGATGTTTAATGTTTAAGCCTACTCTACACCCTCCAACAGAATCAGTCAATGGGGAGCGGGTTGAAGTTGCACCTAGCCACTGATCTTGGGTCAGTTCTGCCTCTACTCCAGGTTAGGAATGTAAAACCAACCAGACTTGATTCAGAGTCAGACTGGAATTCTTCCTGCGTAATGAATGTCGAATGTAAACAAATAGCTACATAACCGAAGATATGTGAAAAAAATGTAGCTTTTAATGCTTCATAGTTCATGACTTATGATCCATATATAATAATTTACTGTAGACCCCCCTATATTACCTAAAAGTCTTAAAACAACTAAATTAAAATTATATTAGACAAACAACCATCTACGGCAACAGTTTCACATTCAAGTTTTTGAAATCAGTCTACTGTAACATTTTAACATGAACATTTATTGTCTTATCACAGCTATGGAACCTTGCCATGGGACACTCAAAAACATGTCAAGCAAGTGTGTGTGTGTGTGTGTGTGTGTGTGTGTGTGTGTGTGTGTGTGTGTGTGTGTGTGTGTGTGTGTGTGTGTGTGTGTGTGTGTGTGTGTGTGTGTGTGTGTGTGTGTGTGTGTGTGTGTGTGTGTGTGTGTGTGTGTGTGTAGACGATGATGTGGGGACTGCCAAACTTTGATTCAACTCAGTCTACTGTAACATTTTAACATGAACATTTATTGTCTTATCACAGCTATGGAACCTTGCCATGGGACACTCAAAAACATGTCAAGCAAGTGTGTGTGTGTTTGTGTGTGTGTGTGTGTGTGTGTGTGTGTGTGTGTGTGTGTGTGTGTGTGTGTGTGTGTGTGTGTGTGTGTGTGTGTGTGTGTGTGTGTGTGTGTGTGTGTGTGTGTGTGTGTGTGTGTGTGTGTGTGTGTGTGTGTGTGTGTGTGTGTGTGTGTGTGTGTGTGTGTGTGTGTGGGGACTGCCAGACTTTGATTCAACTCAGTGGAATATCAAGTCCTTGAAACAGTTAAATTTTGTACTCGTCGATCTCAAGTGAAATTAGCACAGTAAGCCTTGGTTTGTTTTTTTACTACTAAATATTTCACATGCCTATGTTTTTAAGACCAACAAATCACTGTCCTCAGTAAGGTCTGAATTAAAATCAAATCAAATTTTATTTGTCACAAGCGACGAATACAACACAGTGAAATGCTTACTTATAAGCCCTTAACCAACAATGCTTTAAGAAGTTAGGGTTTTAATAAAATAAAAAATATTTACAATTAAATTATAATAATTATTACAATTAAATTATAATTCTTAGGGCCTCCCGAGTGGCGCGGTGGTCTAAGGCTCTGCATCACAGTGCTAGCTGTGCCACTAGAGATTCTGGGTTTGAGTCCAGGCTCTGTCGCAGCCGGCCACGACCGGGAGACCCATGGGGCAGCGCACAATTGGCCCAGCGTCGTCCGGGTTAGGGGAGGGTTTGGCCCAGCGTCGTCTGGGTTAGGGGAGGGTTTGGCCCAGCGTCGTCCGGTTAGGGGAGGGTTTGGCCCAGCGTCGTCTGGGTTAGGGGAGGGTTTGGCCTAACGTCGTCCGGGTTAGGGGAGGGTTTGGCCCAGCGTCGTCCGGGTTAGGGGAGGGTTTGGCCCACCGTCGTCCGGGTTAGGGGAGGGTTTGGCCCAACGTCGTCCGGTTAGGGGAGGGTTTGGCCCAGCGTCGTCCGGGTTAGGGGAGGGTTTGGCCCAGCGTCGTCCGGTTAGGGGAGGGTTTGGCCCAGCGTCGTCCGGGTTAGGGAAGGGTTTGGCCCAGCGTCGTCCGGGTTAGGGAAGGGTTTGGCCCACCGTCGTCCGGGTTAGGGGAGGGTTTGGCCCAGCGTCGTCCGGGTTAGGGGAGGGTTTGGCCCAGCGTCGTCTGGGTTAGGGGAGGGTTTGGCCCAGCGTCGTCCAGTTAGGGGAGGGTTTGGCCCAGCGTCGTCCAGTTAGGGGAGGGTTTGGCCCACCGTCGTCCGGGTTAGGGGAGGGTTTGGCCCAGCGTCGTCCGGGTTAGGAGAGGGTTTGGCCCAGCGTCGTCCAGTTAGGGGAGGGTTTGGCCCAGCGTCGTCTGGGTTAGGGGAGGGTTTGGCCCAGCATCGTCCAGTTAGGGGAGGGTTTGGCCCAGCGTCGTCCGGGTTAGGAGAGGGTTTGGCCCAGCGTCGTCCGGGTTAGGGGAGGGTTTGGCCCAGCATCGTCCGGGTTAGGGAAGGGTTTGGCCCAGCGTCGTACGGGTTAGGAGAGGGTTTGGCCCAGCGTCGTCCGGGTTAGGGGAGGGTTTGGCCCAGCATCGTCCGGGTTAGGGGAGGGTTTGGCCCAGCATCGTCCGGGTTAGGGGAGGGTTTGGCCCAGCATCGTCCGGGTTAGGGGAGGGTTTGGCCCAGCGTCGTCCGGGTTAGGGGAGGGTTTGGCCGGCAGGGATGTCCTTGTCTCATCGCGCACTAGCAACTCCTGTGGCGTGCTGGGCGCAGTGCATGTTGATACGGTCGTTTTTGCCATGTTTTGTTCAGATAATATGATAATCTCTCTGTCTCTCGCTCTCGTTCACTCTCCCTCACATACAGAATGTAGATCTGCTATACAGAGAAATGGTGGGTTTTCTCTGCCTTCTCCTCTCTCTGACTGCTTTACAAGTGGAGGGTTTCAGTAGGGGAGGATCTTCCATTGCTTCTCAGTGTGGCTCAATGCTACCTGGTAATAGTTTTCATGGCAGCACAGGGCAGAGCTCTTCCTCACCATACACTGTCACTGTCAACCAGACCACCTACCAGCCAGGAGACACCATCCAAGGTGAGTCACCAAGATGGTGGAAACACACTATTGGGCTTACCCGATCCATGCTGTATTGGCTGAGATGCAAGGATGGACTGGGACCGGGAATTTCTAATACACAACCAATTTCATTCCTTGGGGTCCCCTGCAAATAATGTTCCTTTTGCAAGAAAAATGTACTTAAAATTTAGACAAGGCTAAAGATTTACCAGAATTGCGCCATGGCAGTCCGTCCCAAGTCAGATGTTAAATTTCACACAGCATATTCGAGCACAGCTGACCTGACAATATAAGATTGACTTAGTCCAAGGACATGTCGTTCAGCGTTTCAGCACTAAATTTCTCTCTCTTTTTCTCTCTCACTCTATTTTTCGCTCTCTCTCGCTCGCTCTCGCCCACTCTCTCTCTCTCTCTCTCTCTCTCTCGCTCGCTCTCGCCCACTCTCTCTCTCTCTCTCTCTCTCATTCTCTCTCTCTCTCGCTCGCTCTCGCCCACTCTCTCATTCACTCTCTCTGTCTCTCACTCCCACTCTCACTCTCTCTCTCTCTCTCTCTCACTCTCTTTCTCACTCTCTCTCACTCTCTCTCCCACTCTCTCTCTCTCTCTCCGTCTCTCTTTCCGTCTCTCTCTCACTCTCTCTCTCACTCTCTCTCTCACTCACTCTCTCACCCACTCACTCTCTCTCTCAGTGAATATGTCAGGAACCATCACCTATAAAGGGTTTCTCCTGGAGGCCCATGAGGAAGGACAGAACACCGCTGTGGGAACGTTCTCTCTCGGCAGTGGGACTGGGATCGTTCTTGTGCCGTGCAATGGGATCGCAGTGAGTTACTGTTAGGGTTGTAAAATTCCTGAAACTTTCCTAGTTGGAGGATTCAATCCCTGATCCTACTGTACCCTCCTGATTCTGGAGATCCTCCAACTGAGATTTCTGGAAAACCTGGGAATTTTGGGCAAATTACCGTAATTTTCCAACCCTAGACAAGAGTTTGTTACCTTTACCTAGTATAGCTAGAACCACCAATAAGAAATTATCAGTGCCTTACTTTACATCATTGTGTACCAATGTCATTGTTCTCTATTGACTGACTTTACCTGCTGTTTTACTGTTAGGTCTCTGGGGTGAGTCAAAGCAACAACCAGGCTAAATCATCAGTAACAGTCACCTGGACAGCACCATCCTCAGCCTCCTTGAGCAACACCAAGTGAGTCTGCTAGAGTTGAAAAATAAGGGTAACTTTCCCAAATTTGGAAGATTCCCGGATTTCCTGCTTATTTCCTCCTGAATTCATAAACCTGGAAACCTTACAAACAGGTTTCCTGGAAAATGTGGGAATTTGGGGAAAATTACACAGAACACAAATCTTTTTTACACTATTTTTCTGTTGGAATATTTTACGAAATGTTTCCAAAAGTGTCATGGATATTGAAACAATTACAGTACTGTATATCCATTTACAATTACAGTACTGTATATCCATTTACAATTACAGTACTGTATATCCATTTTCAATTACAGTACTGTATATCCATTTACAATTACAGCACTGTATATCCATTTTCAATTACAGTACAGTATATCCATTTACAATTACAGTACTGTATATCCATTTACAATTACAGTACTGTATATCCATTTACAATTACAGTACTGTATATCCATTTTCAATTACAGTACTGTATATTCATTTACAATTACAGTACTGTATATCCATTTACAATTACAGTACTGTATATCCATTTTCAATTACAGTACTGTATATCCATTTACAATTACAGTACTGTATATCCATTTACAATTACAGTACTGTATATCCATTTACAATTACAGTACTGTATATCCATTTACAATTACAGTACTGTATATCCATTTACAATTACAGTACTGTATATCCATTTACAATTACAGTACTGTATATCCATTTACAATTACAGTACTGTATATCCATTTACAATTACAGTACTGTATATCCATTTTCAATTACAGTACTGTATATCCATTTTCAATTACAGTACTGTATGTCCATTTACAATTACAGTACTGTATATCCATTTACAATTACAGTACTGTATATCCATTTTCAATTACAGTACTGTATATCCATTTACAATTACAGTACTGTATATCCATTTTCAATTACAGTACTGTATATCCATTTTCAGGATGTTTTTACATACAAGATTTATAACAATTAGGTGCATGATAACTCTAAATATTTGCTCTGGGTAACAAATTTCCAGGAACTTTCTCAAATTGAGTTTTTCCAGAAATCCCAGTTGGAGAATCTCCAGAATCAGGAGGGAATGAGCACAATCCTACAAACATGGGAATGTTTCAGGAATTTTGCAACCATATGTGTAGGCTACTTGTGCAGTCCAATATTGGTACGATTATCTGTCTTCCTCTTCAAGGACAACATTTATGCAGACCTCCAGGTTATTTTGGATTGCAGTGCCTAGCATGACAGTAAACCGACTGTCCTCAGTTGTCAACACTACAAGTGCTCCAACCACAGCTCCTACTCCAACAACCACAGCTTCTAATGCGACAACCACAACCACAGCTTCTAATGCGACAACCACAGCTTCTAATGCGACAACCACAACTACAGCTTCTACTCCAACAACTACAGCTTCTAATGCGACAACCACAACTACAGCTTCTACTCCAACAACTACAGCTTCTAATACAACAACCACAACTACAACTTCTACTCCAACAACCACAGCTTCTAATGCGACAACCACAGCTTCTACTACGACAACCACAACTACAGCTTCTACTACGACAACCACACCTTCTAATGCGACAACCACAACTACAGCTTCTAATACAACAACCACAACTACAACTTCTACTCCAACAACTACAGCTTCTAATGCGACAACCACAACTACAGCTTCTACTACGACAACCACACCTTCTAATGCGACAACCACAACTACAGCTTCTACTACGACAACCACAACTACAGCTTCTACTACGACACCCACAGCTTCTAATACAACAACCACAACTACAGCTTCTATTACGACAACCACAACTACAGCTTCTACTACGACAACCCCAGCTTCTAATACGACAACCACAACTACAGCTCCTAATACGACAACCACAGCTCCTACTACGACAACCACAACTACAGCTCCTAATACGACAACCACAGCTCCTACTACGACAACCACAACTACAGCTTCTAATACGACAACCACAACTACAGCTCCTAATACGACAACCACAGCTCCTACTACGACAACCACAACTACAGCTCCTAATACGACAACCAAAGCCTCTAATCTGACATCAACTACACAACTAATAACTCAACAGATGAGCACTACACCTCAAACCACTGGACAGTCAACAACTAATAGTGGACCTGATAAGTGTGATTTACTGTGCTTAATATCTAAACTGGTAATAGAGGTCAACCCTGTCACGTCCCTTCCTTGTTACATACAGTACAATATGTGTTTGTCTGTCTGTCTGTCTGTCAGTTTCATGCTTGTTCGTATTATTGACTCATTGGGTCTCTACAGGATATACGTTTGTACTCAGGATGAAATTGACCTCGACGACAAAGCTAACCGAATCGGAGATCTTCAAGCAGGTGAGAGTCACTGTCAAACATATAATTTTATAATAAATTATGAATAGTGAATCTCCCAAAATTATTACAGGATGAGTAAAAACCTCAACGGGATTTAAGTGTAAGATTGTTAAACAAATAAGGATATTGAATAAAGATGGAAAGTAAAGGGAATGAGGGGGAAGGAGCGTGAAGAGGAGAGGGAAAGTAGCAATAACAAATGTACTAAATGATGTAACCCCTGTGTTTATTCCAGCTTCGTGAGGAACTGATCAGACGAGGGCTGCCAGGGGACTTTACAGTGCGTTTGAAAATCTTTCATAGCTAGGTGTCAGGGGGAAGAGAAGGAGGACACCTGAGAGAAAATACAGACAGAGCAGGATGCAAACCTGATCACAAAAATTGCTACACACACACATCTTACCCTATGACCTACTGTAACTATAAGGAATTGAATATCTACTTTTAGTTGTTTGAATTTGCATTAACCATAATAAATGTTCTGTAATACTCTGCCACCTGAGAGGTCATCATCCTGTCAGCCAAGGTAAGTGACATCACATAGGGATGTAGGAGAATTTCTGCTATTCAGTTAATTTCTATCAGCTTTAATCTAAAACATTCGGTTGTCTGTCACTGGACGCTGGTTTCCCATAGTTCAGAGTGTGATTCAAGATGATTCTCTGGACCGCTAGGTGATTAATTCATCTGTGATTCATTCACAGGCAGCTGATAAGGCACTAGGGCCGTATTCACAAGGAAGCAAATGGGAAGGGACTAGCGTGAACTTGACCAATAAGAAATGTTAGTTTTCTTGCAAAACGTCTTCCGTGTGCACTAATGAATAGTGTTTTAAGGTCATGGTTTGTCATAAAACTAGCCGCATGCATGTGAGCTATGATTGAGTTTGAGTTAATTATTTTATATACTTTGTTTTATTTAGCATTAGAACACATTTTAGATATTTATCCATAGTGTTTTATATAGGATTAGAATACATTTTATTTATTTATTCATAGTGTTTTATATAGAATTAGAAAACGTTTCAGATATTTGTCTGAAGTTTTTGGAAATGCATGTCAGACTCTGCTTTGTTTTAGGCTGTCACTCTGAAACTGTGTTCCATTCTTTACATTTTTCTACCTGAAGACATGACTTCTCCCAGTGGTCTATTATCTGAAGAGCAGTTCCAGTGCTCTCTGTCTGGATGTCTTCACTGAGCCAGTTTCCATCCCATCTGGACACAGTTTTTGCCTGGCCTGTATGGTGTTACTGGTGACTTACTCTTGAATTTGCAGACATGTTGCTGTGCGTTTTGTTGCTGTGCGTTTTGTTGCCAACTTTACTTTGCTAGCTTTGCTTTGCTAGCTGACAACTTTACGTTTTTTTTTTTTTTTCCTTTAAATTACCGTTTATATTTTTAGTTTTTCCATCACAACTTTTTTCCCTCATTCAACTTTTTCACTCCGGACGCTTTATCTGGACATGGTTCGTCAGCACCTTCAACAGCCGAAGCTAAGTAGTAACATTAACATGATGTCTTCTAACTGCATTCGCTGTACTCATAATATACAGGAGAATGATCGCCTAACGGCGAGGATAGCTGTGCTGCAAGCCCAGCTTCAGACGCAATCGTTAGGCAAGGGTAATGTCAGTGTAGGAAAGGGTGAAACAGCGTCTGTGCCACCAGTAAGTACAGAGAGTAACGTTAGTATAAATCCCCCCGCACTGTCCCCGCAGCCGGACAATTTTCTCATGGCTTCTGGAGGGAAATGCTGTTGGAATGCTCAACCGGTGTCGCTCATTCAGCCGACAGAAACTTTCAACCGGTTTTCCCCATTGAGTAGCGAGTCGGAGTCTGAGGCCGAGTCTTCTCTTGTCTCTACTCCTCCCGTTACGGGGTCTGAGACGCCGAAGGCTCCCACCATTAGCTCTGACAAATTGAAAACCCTAGTCATTGGCGACTCCATTACCCGCAGTATTAGACTTAAAACGAATCACCCAGCGATCATACACTGTTT
This sequence comes from Salvelinus alpinus, assembly GCF_045679555.1. Classification (NCBI taxonomy): domain Eukaryota; kingdom Metazoa; phylum Chordata; class Actinopteri; order Salmoniformes; family Salmonidae; genus Salvelinus; species Salvelinus alpinus. The sequence continues at coordinate 23,487,339 of NC_092116.1, forward strand.
ACCAGGGGGCAGGGCTACCGACGTTAAGGCTAATCTGAAGATGGTGCTGGCTAAAGCTAAAACTGGCGAGTGTAGAGAGTATAGAGATATTGTTATCCACGTCGGCACCAACGATGTTAGGATGAAACAGTCAGAGGTCACCAAGCGCAACATAGCTTCAGCCTGTAAATCAGCTAGAAAGATGTGTCGGCATCGAGTAATTGTCTCTGGCCCTCTCCCAGTTAGGGGGAGTGACGAGCTCTACAGCAGAGTCTCACAACTCAATCGCTGGTTGAAAACTGTTTTCTGCCCCTCCCAAAAGATAGAATTTGTAGATAATTGGCCCTCTTTCTGGGACTCACCCACAAACAGGACCAAGCCTGACCTGCTGAGGAGTGACGGACTCCATCCTAGCTGGAGGGGTGCTCTCATCTTATCTACTAACATAGATAGGGCTCTAACTCCTCTAGCTCCACAATGAAATAGGGTGCAGGCCAGGCAGCAGGCTGTTAGCCAACCTGCCAGCTTAGTGGAGTCTGCCAATAGCACAGTCAGTGTAGTCAGCTCAGCCATCCCCATTGAGACTGTGTCTGTGCCTCGACCTAGGTTGGGCAAAACTAAACATGGCGGTGTTCGCCTTAGCAATCTCATTAGGATAAAGACCTCCTCCATTCCTGCCATTATTGAAAGAGATCGTGATACCTCACATCTCAAAATAGGGTTACTTAATGTTAGATCCCTCACATCAAAGGCAGTTATAGTCAATGAACTAATCACTGATCATAATCTTGATGTGATTGGCCTGACTGAAACATGGCTTAAGCCTGATGAATTTACTGTGTTAAATGAGGCCTCACCTCCTGGTTACACTAGTGACCATATCCCCCGTGCATCCCGCAAAGGCGGAGGTGTTGCTAACATTTACGATAGCAAATTTCAATTTACAAAAAAAAAAATGACGTTTTCGTCTTTTGAGCTTCTAGTCATGAAATCTATGCAGCCTACTCAATCACTTTTTATAGCCACTGTTTATAGGCCTCCTGGGCCATATACAGCGTTCCTCTCTGAGTTCCCTGAATTCCTATCAGACCTTGTAGTCATAGCAGATCATATTCTAATTTTTGGTGATTTTAATATTCATATGGAGAAGTCCACAGACCCACTCCAAAAGTCTTTCGGAGCCATCATCGACTCAGTGGGTTTTGTCCAACATGTCTCTGGACCTACTCACTGCCACAGTCATACTCTGGACCTAGTTTTGTCCCATGGAATAAATGTTGTAGATCTTAATGTTTTTCCTCATAATCCTTACTGTCGGACCACCATTTTATTACGTTTGCAATCGCAACAAATAATCTGCTCAGACCCCAACCAAGGAGCATCAAAAGTCGTGCTATAAATTCTCAGACAACACAAAAATTCCTTGATGCCCTTCCAGACTCCTTCTGCCTACCCAAGGACGTCAGAGGACAAAAATCAGTTAACCACCTAACTGAGGAACTCAATTTAACCTTGCGCAATACCCTAGATGCAGTTGCACCCCTAAAAACGAAAAACATTTGTCATAAGAAACTAGCTCCCTGGTATACAGAAAATACCCGAGCTTTGAAGCAAGCTTCCAGAAAATTGGAACGGAAATGGCGCCACACCAAACTGGAAGTCTTCCGACTAGCTTGGAAAGACAGTACCGTGCAGTACCGAAGAGCCCTCACTGCTGCTCGATCATCCTACTTTTCCAACTTAATTGAGGAAAATAAGAACAATCCCCCCAAAAAATTTATACTGTTGCAAAGCTAACTAAAAAGCAGCATTCCCCAAGAGAGGATGGCTTTCACTTCAGCAGTAATAAATTCATGAACTTCTTTGAGGAAAAAATCGTGATCATTAGAAAGCAAATTACGGACTCCTCTTTAAATCTGCATATCCTCCAGGGCTTAGCTGTCCTGGATTTTCACAGCTCTGCCAGGGCCTGGGATCGGGAGAGACACTTAAGTGTTTTAGTACTATATCTCTTGACACAATGATGAAAATAATCATGGCCTCTAAACCTTCTAGCTGCATACTGGATCCTATTCCTACTAAACTACTGAAAGAGCTGCTTCCTGTGCTTGGCCCTCATATGTTGAACATAATAAACGGCTCTCTATCCACCGGATGTGTACCAAACTCACTAAAAGTGGCAGTAATAAAGCCTCTCTTGAAAAAGCCAAATCTTGACCCGGAAAATATAAAAAACTATCGGCCTATATCGAATCTTCCATTCCTCTCAAAAATTTTAGAAAAAGCTGTTGCGCAGCAACTCACTGCCATCCTGAAGACAAACAATGTATACAAAATGCTTCAGTCTGGTTTTAGACCCCATCATAGCACTGAGACTGCACTTGTGAAGGTAGTAAATTACCTTTTAATGGCGTCAGACCGAGGCTCTGCATCTGTCCTCGTGCTACTAGACCTTAGTGCTGCCTTTGACACCATCGATCACCACATTCTTTTGGAGAGACTGGAAACCCAAATTGGTCTACACGGACAAGTTCTGGCCTGGTTTAGATCTTACCTGTCGAAAGATATCAGTTTGTCTCTGTGAATGGTTTGTCCTCTGACAAATCAACTGTACATTTCGGTGTTCCTCAAGGTTCCGTTTTAGGACCACTATTGTTTTCACTATATATTTTACCTCTTGGGGATGTTATTCGAAAACATAATGTTAACTTTCACTGCTATGCGGATGACACACAGCTGTACATTTCAATGAAACATGGTGAAGCCTCAAAATTGCCCTCGCTAGAAGCCTGTGTTTCAGACATAAGGAAGTGGATGGCTGCAAACTTTCTACTTTTAAACTCGGACAAAACAGAGATGCTTGTTCTAGGTCCCAAGAAACAAAGAGATCTTCTGTTAAATCTGACAATTAATCTTGATGGTTGTAAAGTCGTCTCAAATAAAACTGTGAAGGACCTCGGCGTTACTCTTGACCCTGATCTCTCTTTTGACGAACATATCAAAACTGTTTCAAGGACAGCTTTTTTCCATCTACGTAACATTGCAAAAATCAGACATTTTCTGTCCAAAAATGATGCAGAAAAATTAATCCATGCATTTGTTACTTCTAGGTTAGACTACTGCAATGCTCTACTTTCCGGCTACCCGGATAAAGCACTAAATAAACTTCAGTTAGTGCTAAATACGGCTGCTAGAATCCTGACTAGAACCAAGAAATTTGATCATATTACTCCAGTGCTAGCCTCCCTACACTGGCTTCCTGTTAAGGCAAGGGCTGATTTCAAGGTTTTACTGTTAACCTATAAAGCGTTACATGGGCTTGCTCCAACCTATCTTTCCGAGTTGGTCCTGCCGTACATACCTACACGTACGCTACGGTCACAAGACGCAGGCCTCCTAATTGTCCCTAGAATTTCTAAGCAAACAGCGGGAGGCAGGGCTTTCTCCTATAGATCTCAATTTTTATGGAATAGTCTGCCTACCCATGTGAGAGACGCAGACTCGGTCTCAACCTTTAAGTCTTTACTGAAGACTTATCTCTTCAGTAGGTCATATGATTGAGTGTAGTCTGGCCCAGGAGTGTGAAGGTGAACGGAAAGGCTCTGGAGCAACGAACCGCCCTTGCTGTCTCTGCCTGGCCGGTTCCCCTCTCTCCACTGGGATTCTCTGCCCCTAACCCTATTACAGGGGCTGAGTCACTGGCTTACTGGTGCTCTTTCATGCCGTCCCTAGGAGGGGTGCGTCACTTGAGTGGGTTGAGTTACTGACGTGATCTTCCTGTCTGGGTTGGCGCCCCCCCTTGGTTTGTGCTGTGGTGGAGATCTTTGTGGGCTATACTCGGCCTTGTCTCAGGATTGTAAGTTGGTGGTTGAAGATATCCCTCTAGTGGTGTGGGGGCTGTGCTTTGGCAAAGTGGGTGGGGTTATATCCTTCCTGTTTGGCCCTGTCCGGGGGTATCATCGGATGGGGCCACAGTGTCTCCTGACCCCTCCTGTCTCAGCCTCCAGTATTTATGCTGCAGTAGTTTATGTGTCGGGGGGCTGGGGTCAGTTGGTTATACCTGGAGTACTTCTCCTATCTTATCCAGTGTCCTGTGTGAATTTAAGTATGCTCTCTCTAATTATCTCGTTCTCTCTTTCTTTCTCTCTCTCGGAGAACCTGAGCCCTAGGACCATACGTCACGGCAAACCGGGCATGATGACTCCTTGCTGTCCCCAATCCACCTGGCCTTGCTGCTGTTCCAGTTTCAACTGTTCTGCCTGCGGTTATGGAACCCCTACCTGTTCAACTCTTAATGATCGGCTATGAAAAGCCAACTGACTTTTATTCCTGATTATTATTTGACCATGCTTGTCATTTATGAACATTTTGAAAATCTTGGCTCTCTCTAATTCTCTCCTTCTCTCTTTCTTTCTCTCTCTCGGAGGACCGGAGCCCTAGGACCATACGTCAGGACTACCGGGCATGATGACTCCTTGCTGTCCCCAGTCCGCCTGGCCCTGCTGCTATTCCAGTTTCAACTGTTCTGCCTGCAGTTATGGAACCCCTACCTGTCCCAGACCTGCTGTTTTCAATTCTTAATGATCGGCTATGAAAAGCCAACTGACATTTATTCCTGATTACTATTTGACCATGCTTGTCATTTATGAACATTTTGAAAATCTTGGCTCTCTCTAATTCTCTCCTTCTCTCTCTCTTTTTCTCTCTCGGAGGACCTGAGCCCTAGGACCATACGTCAGGACTACCGGGCATGATGACTCCTTGCTGTCCCCAGTCCACCTGACCTTGCTGCTATTCCAGTTTCAACTGTTCTGCCTGCGGTTATGGAACCGCCACCTGTCCCAGACCTGCTATTTTCAACTCTTAATGATCGGCTATGAAAAGCCAACTGAAAATTATTCATGATTATTATTTGACCATGCTTGTCACTTATGAACATTTTGAACATCTTGGCATAGTTCTGTTATAATCTCCACCCAGCACAGCCAGAAGAGGACTGGCCACCCCTCATAGCCTGGTTCCTCTCTAGGTTTCTTCCTAGGTTTTGGCCTTTCTAGGGAGTTTTTCCTAGCCACCGTGCTTCTACACCTGCATTGCTTGCTGTTTGGGGTTTTAGGCTGGGTGTCTGTACAGCACTTCGAGATATTAGCTGATGTACGAAGGGCTATATAAAATAAACTTGATTTGATTTGATTTGATTAAGAGACACTAGGGAAAGCAGTGACGTTGTCCCAAATGTAAGAGGGTGTGTAAAGATGCCCTGATATCCTAGAGAACTAATTCGCTAAAGAAATGAAAAGACTGAACATATTTAATCTGGTGTCAAATCTAGAAGTGTTCCCTACGACGTCTGCATGAAGAAGACGCTCAAGGCCCTGAAGTCCTGCCTGGTGTGTCTGACCTCTTCCTGTGAGACTCTCTTGGAGCCACATCAGAGAATGGTGAATCTGTAGAGACACACTTCCTGTCCTACACAGGATCAATCAGCTTGTAAGAAGCACAAGAGACTCCTGGAGCTGTTCTGTTGGAGCGACCAGACGTGTGTAGGTGCAGTGGACGGACGGACCACAGAACTCATGACATTGAGAGAGAGTAAAACCATGTCAGTAATGTTCTCATTCTTCTTTCTTTTTGACTAAATCTTTTCTTACTTTCTTTTCTTTCTGCTTCATGATTTCACTGTGGTTTGTCGTCTTTTTAGCCAATACAAATTCATATCCACATGGTAGAATGGCTTTACTAATTTTCCGATTCCAATTATTTTCTGTTTCTGATTGTTACTCTGATTCCAATTATTGTTCCAATTCTGATTCCTAGGCTTTGTTGACAGACTGAGGCAGAGGTGCATCGGATGATTCAGGTCAGACTGAAGAAGGTGCAGGAAATCAAACAAACCATCAAACTTAACAGAGTGAGTTCTTATAAGCATCTTGTTTATCTAACAGAATGTGACTGTTTTTCTACAGTATTTCCGTGTTGTCATCAGACCAGTTCCAAGAGAGACAAATGATAGTGTGCAAGTCTTCAATGTGATTTTCTACGTGGGGTAAACACAAGGGTCAATTCTCAGGCCAACTGTTTTTCATGTCATCAGATCGAGAGGATGCGTGGAGGTCATCACTGCTCTGGTGTGCTCCGTCGAGAGAAGCCAGGCTGAGCTCATCAAGGTGATTGATGAGAAGCAGAAAGCAGCCTGAAGAGTTAATCAAGGAACTGGAGCAGGAAATCACTGAGCTACAGAGGAGAAGCACTGAGCTGGAGCGGTTGCCACACACAGAGGAACACCTCCACCCCCTACAGGTCAGTGTCTCTTTCTCCATGTTGGATACAGTGTGTATTACAGGATGTTATGTTTCATGTCTAAAGTGTTTGTACTGTTTCCTGTGGTAGAGTTTTCCATCCCTGTGCACCCCTCCACCATCCAAGGACTGGTCTGAGATCAGTGTTCACTCTGACCTGAGTTTGGGGAATGTGAGGAGTGCTGTATTTTATCTGGAGGAGATAGTGGAGACAGCAATAAACAAACTGTCAATTAAAGGCCAATGTCATCTGTTGTCCTCACATGACAGTTCTAAAATCCATTGTAAGACATCAATGAATTAACCTTTTACTGCAGTGGTCTAAATCAGGGTCACACAGAATGTTTCTTAGTAGTGTTAAAAAAATCTACTTTGAAACAAAAGTCTACACCTCACACATATGGTTATGGGCTTAAATAAAGACACCTGTACCATGTCAGATAGAGTTGAAATGTATTACATTTTGAGTTTGTCCCAATATTAACACACACATCTGAAATAACAAAACTGTTTGCCATAGAAACACTATGTTAGCCTTTTATTTTCTAAGTAATCTTTATTAATGATGAAAAATATTAATAACATTCTACCCATGAGGACAAAAAGGGCGCTTTTGGTCATTGACTGCAGGAAAGGTCTACAACCCATTTCAATGTGGTGTTTTCTGAAAAGACAAAGTTTTATTTGACCTTGATTCAAATCCTTTCAATGAATCCTTTTTATCTTCCTTCATTGTTCAGCTATTGCTTCTATGATGGTGACTACCTAGAAAAACGGCCATACAGAACAAATATAACAGAATCATTTGAACATTGACATATGTTGAACTTGTAAATGTTTAATGTGTTTGTTATATGCCTGTTGTTACCTTGTGACCGTGTAAGCCAGAGCTTATCTATCTTCTGTCTCCGCAGAGTTGATTACTGCCAACACCTGGCTGGTCCTGTCTGAAGATGGTAAGCTGGTCTGGGACGGTCCCCAGTGCTTCGGTGCCCTGCGTCCTTGCCAATGACTGATCACCAAAGTGCTAGAGTTTGTTTTCTTTTTCAGTATGCAGTTTCTCCATGCACCTGGTGATACTGTTGGTATAGGTAAGCCTATAGGCACCTTATCTATAGGTATTGGAAATGCAACTACTAGACTATAGATGTGTGAGTTATACTTTTCAATTGGTCCAGGTCGGAGATGAGACGGCTTGGGAGCTGGGCGTGGCCAGGGAGTTCATCAACAGGAAGAGCGTTGTCATGCCGAGACCCCAGGAGAGCTATTGGACAATATGTTTGAGGAGAGGAAGTGAGTGTGAGGGGTGTTTGTGGATTACGATGAGGAGATGTTTTATGTAACGGGCAGGTCACCTATTTATTCGTTCACGTGAAACCAGTTCACTGAGAAAGTGTTACCTTGTTCAACCCCGATTTGATTGACAGTGGAAACAACAAATCTCCGCTCATTATGTGTCCTGTTGGTGTTGTCAGTGGAGGCAGGACTTTGGATGATGAAATCACAATATGAAACGTACTTTGCCATGGACAATCCATTTCCTTTTGAATGTGCCCTAAAGAGGACAATGGGAAACAATAGGTTTTACTTCAATGTAGAAAAGGAGAGCCTCTTTATTGGTATACAGTTGATCATAGTTACCTGATCTGGGTTATAGACATTTCTCTGTAAGAATCATGTTCCTTTGTTGAATTAAATGAAGCTAGGCTTTGTTTTATTTGCCTAAAAAAACTGAGACAAGCTGGAGGCTGTACAGCAAGCGAGCAAAACAGCAGGTGATTACATACCAGTCAGCACAAACCCAAACAACAGTCCAGCACAACACCACCTTAACTAGACCTGGAGAGACATATCTGCGGTCTGGACTGTAGTGAAACAGAAGAAAGAGCAAGAGAAGAACAGAGCACTAGAGGAGAGGATCAGACTGCTTGAGGAAAGGGTGAGGGCGTGTGACAGAACCTACTAGAGCGGTGGCCGCCCCCACAGAAGCCAGCAGAACAGTCCACCTCAGACCATGGTGTCGAAATCGCAGCAGGACAGACAAAATGAAGAACCACAAGCCCAGGGGATCTCACCCCCCTACTTCTGCTTCAAAACCTTTGCTCGCTTTGAAGACAATACAATGCCACGGCCCGGTACCAAAACCTGTGGGCTCTCCTTCACCACGGCCAACGTGACTAAAACATTTAAAACGTGTTAACCCTCGCAAGGCTGCCGGCCCAGACAGCATCCCTAGCCGCGTCCTCAGGGCATGCGCAGACCAGATGGCTGGTGTGTTTACGGACATATTCAATCGCTCCCTATCCCACATGCTTCAAGAGGGCCACCATTGTTCCTGCCACCATGGGTCTCAACCCCTCCCTGTGCAACTGGGTCCTGGACTTTCTGACGGGCCGCCCCCAGGTGGTGAGGGTAGGAAACAACATCTCTACCCCATTGATCCTCAACACTGGGGCCCCACAAGGGTGCGTTCTCAGTCCTCTCCTGTACTCCCTGTTCACCCATGACTGCGTGGCCATGCACGCTTCCAACTCAATCATCAAGTTTGCAGACGACACTACAGTGGTAGGCTTCATTACCAACAAGGATGAGATGGCCTACAGGGAGGACATGAGGGCCCTTGGAGTGTGGTGTCAGGAAAATAACCTCACACTCAACGTCAACCAAACAGATGATAATGGACTTCAGGAAACAGCAGAGGGAGCATCCCCCTATCCACATCGACGGGACAGTAGTGAAGAAAGTGGAAAGTTTTAAGTTCCTCGGCGTACACATCACGGACAAACTTAATTGGTCCACCGACACAGACAGCGTGGTGAAGGCGCAACAGCGCCTCTTCAACCTCAGGAGGCTGAAGAAATTTGGCTTGTCACCGAAAACAAACAAACTTTTACACATGCACCATCGAGACCATCCTGTTGGGCTGTATCACCACCTGGTACGGCAACTGCTCCGCCCACAACCGTAAGGCTCTACAGAGGGTAGTGAGGTCTGCACAACGCATCACCGGGGGCAAACTACCTGCCCTCCAGGACACCTACATCACCCGATGTCACAGGAAGGCCATAAAGATCATCAAGGACAACAACCACCCGAGCCACTGCCTGTTCACCCCGCTATCATCCAGAAGGCGAGGTCAGTACAGGTGCATCAAAGCAGGGACAAAGAGACTGAAAAACAGCTTCTATCTCAAGGCCATCAGACTGTTAAACAGCCATCCCTAACATTGAGTGGCTGCTGCCAACATACTGACTCAAATATCTAGCCACTTTAAAAAAAATGGATGTAATAAATGTATCACTAGTCACTTTAAACAATGCCACTTTATATAATGTTTATATACCCTACATTACTCATCTCATATGTATATACTGTATTCTATACCATCTACTGCATCTTGCTTATGCCGCACCGCCATCGCTCATCCATATATTTCTAAGTACATATTCTTATTCATCCCTTTACACTTGTGTATAAGGTAATTGTGAAATTGTTAGATATTACTGCACGGTCAGAACTAGAAGCACAAGCATTTTGCTACAGTCACATAAACATCTGCTAACCATGTGTATGTGAACAATAAAATCTGATTTGAAACCAAATGTTTCTGGCCCACCACTCCAACCTGGACGAACAGCCTTTACGACCAGGTCCACCTATACAAGGCAGCAGTGGCCTTCATCGCCCGGACCCTAAAGGACATCGCTCTCAAACGCAGCCCCAACACTTCATACAGGAGCAACAGATCAATAGACACCCCGCCCAGACCAGTGAGACTCTCCCAGACCTGGGGGACTCTCCCAAGGCCTGAGGTCAACTGTCTTTGGCCTAAAGAGCAGGAACCTGGACTTCAAAGAAATCGCAAATACAGACATCGTCATCTTACAAGAAACATGGTATAGAGGAGATGGACCCACTGGTTGCCCTCTAGGTTACAGAGAGCTGTTAGTCCCATCCACCAAACTACCAGGTGTGAAACAGGGAAGAGACTCAGGGGGTATGCTAATTTAGTATAGAGCAGACTTAACTCACTCTATTAAATTAAAACAGGAACATTTTACATTTGGCTAGAAATTCAAACAGAGAAAAATATCTTCCTGTGTGCTACCTAAATCCCCCCCACTAGAATCCCCATACTTTAATGAAGACAGCTTCTCCATCCTGGAGGGGGAAATCAATCATTTCCAGGCCCAGGGATATGAACTAGTCTGTGGCAACTGGACAAGAACCTGACAACCTCAGCACACAGGGGGACAAACACCTGCGTGGAGGTGACAGCATTCCCTCCCCCACATGCCCCCCTAGGCACAACATAACCAACAAACACGGGTCACAACTCCGTCGCCCGCTGGGTATGTACATAGTCAATGGTAGGCTTTGAGGGGACTCCTATGCTAGGTACACCTATAGCTCATCCCTTGGCAGCAGTACTGTAGACTACTTTATCACTGACCTCAACCCAGAGTCTCTCAGAGTGTTCACAGTCAGCCCACTGACACCCCTATCAGATCACAGCAAAAATCTGTACTTGACCAGAGCAATACTCAATCATGAGGCATCAAAGCCAAAGAACTGAGTAATATTTAGACATGCTATAGATGGAAGAATGTAGTGTGGAAACTTACCAAAAAAACAATTAGGCAACAACAAATTCAATCCCTTTCAGACAACTTCCTGGGTAAAACGTTCCACTGCAATTGTGCAGGTTGTAACGGCTGTTGGACCAAGGTGCAGTGTCCATATTTATTTAATGAACACTGAAATAACAAAAATTACAAAGAGAACGACCGAAACAGTTCTGGCTGGTGCAGACACACAACAGAAAACAACTACTCACAAAACACAGGTGGGATGAGGCTACCTAAGTATGGTTCTCAATCAGAGACAACGATAGACAGCTGCCTCTGACTGAGAACCACACTCGGCAAAACACATAGAAATATAAAACATATAACAAAAACATAGAATGCCCACCCCAACTCACGCCCTGACCAAACCAAAATAGAGACATAACAAAGGAACTAAGGTCAGGGCGTGACACAGGTGTAAACTTGGCAGTAGAAAATCTTAACAGTATATTTGACCTCTCAGGTTCCCTATCAAATCAAAATTTCAAACAGAAAACCGAAGAAAATTAACAATGACAAATGGTTTGATGAAGAATGCAAAAACCAAAGAAATTAAGAAAACTGTCCAACCAAAAACAGTGACCCAGAAACCACCTGAGTCTACGCCTTCACTATGATGAATCAATAAAACAATACACTACGGAAAAAGAAGGGACAGCACGTCAGAAATCAGCTCAATGTAACTGAAGAATCCATAGACTAACCACTTCTGGGAAAATTGGTAAACGCTAAACACAAAGAATTATCTATACAAAACAGATATGTATGGGTTAACCACTTCTCCGATCTTTTTGGCCCTATAACAAAGAACAGCAAAAATATATACTTGATCAAATACAAATCTTATAATCAACTATTAAAGACCACCAGAAAACACTTGTTTCTCCAATTACCTTGAATCAACAAGAGGACAAAATAAAAACACTCCAACCCAAAAAGGCCTGTGGTGTTGATGGTATCCTCAATGAAGTTATACAGAATACAGACCACAAATTCCAATTGGCTATACTAACACTTTATCATCCTTAGCTCTGGCATCTTCCCCAATATTTGGAACCAAGGACTGGTCACGCCAATCCATAAAATGGGAGACATATTTGACCCCAATAACTACTGTGGGATATGTGTCAACCTCAACCTTGGGAAAATCTTCTGCATTTTCATTAACAGCAGACTCGTACATTTCCTCAGTGAAAACAATATAATGAGCAAATGTCAAATTGGTTAAAATAGGCAAAAAACACATTTCCTGCCACAGGGCTGTGAGGTGAGACAGGGATGTAGCTTCAGCTCCACCCTCTTCAACATATATATCAATGAATTGGCGAGGGCACTAGAACAGTCTGCAGCACCCGGCCTCACCCTACTAGAATCTGAAGTCAAATGTCTACGGTTTGCTGATGATCTGGTGCTTCTGTCACCAACGGAGGGCCTACAACAGCACCTAGATCTTCTGCACAGATTCTGCCAGACCTGGGCCCTGACAGTAAATCTCAGTAAGACCGAAATAATGGTGTCCCAAAAAAGGTCACCAGGACCACAAATACAAATTCCATCTAGACACCATTGCCCTAGAGCACACAAAATAATTATACATACCTAGGCCTAAACATCGGCGCCACAGGTAACTTCCACAAAGCTGTGAACGATCTGAGAGACAAGGCAAGAAGGGCCTTCTATGCCATCAAAAGGAACATAAAATTCAACATACCAATTAGGATCTGGCTAAAAAATACTTGAATCAGTTAGAGCCCATTGCCCTTTATGGTTGTGAGGTCTGGGGTCTGCTAACCAACCAAGAATACACAAAATGGGACAAACACCAAATTGAGACTCTGCATGCAGAAATCTGCAAAAATATCAGCGTGTACAACGTAAAACAAATAATGCATGCAGAGCAGAATTAGGCCGATACCCGCTAATTATCCAAATCCAGAAGAGCCGTTAATTTCCACAACCACCTAAAAGGAAGCGATTCCCAAACCTTCCATAACAAAGCCATCACCTACAGAGAGATGAACCTGGAGAAGAGCAAGCTGGTCCTGGGGCTCTGTTCACAATCACAAACACACCCCACAGAGCCCCAGGACAGCAACACAATTAGACCCAACCAAATCATGAGAAATCATTGGAGTCATTAAAACTTGTTTTTCAACCAATCCACAAATTTCTTGTTAACAAACTATAGTTTTGGCAAGTTGGTTAGGACATCTACATTGTGCATGACACAAGTCATTTTTTCAACAATTGTTTACAAACAGATTATTTCACTTACAACTCACTGTATCACAATTCCAGCGATTCAGAAGTTTACATACATTAAGATGACTGTGCCTTTAAACAGCTTGGAAAATTCCCAAAAAATATGTCATGGCTTTGGAAGCTTCCGATAGGCTAATTAACATCATTTGAGTCAATTGGAGGTGTACCTGTGGATGTATTTCCTACCTTCAAACTCAGTGCCTCTTTGCTCGACATCATTGGAAAATCAAAAGAAATCAGCCAAGATCTCAAAAAAACAATTGTAGACCTCCACAAGTCTGGTTCATCCTTGGGAGCAATTACCAAACACCTGAAGGTACCGCGTTCATCTGTAAAAACAATAGTACGCAAGTATAAACACCATGGGACCACGCAGCCGTCATACCGCTCAGGAAGGAGACGCGTTCTGTCTCCTAGAGATGAACGTACTTTGGTGCGAAAAGTGCAAATCAATCCCAGAATATCAGTAAAGGACCTTGTGAAGATGCTGGAGGGAACAGGTACAAAAGTATCTATATCCACAGTAAAACGAGTCCTATATCGACATAACCTGAAAGGCCGCTCAGCAAGGAAGAAGCCACTGCTCCAAAACCGGCATAAAAAAGCCAGACTACGGTTTGCAACTGCACATGGGGACAAAGATCAAACTTTTTGGAGAAATGTCCTCTGGTCTGATGAAAGAAAAATAGAACTGTTTGGCCATAATGACCATCGTTATGTTTGGAGGAAAAAGGGGGAGGTTTGCAAGCCGAAGAACACCATCCCAACCGTGAAGCACTGGGGTGGCAGCATCATGTTGTGGGGGTGTTTTGCTGCAGGAGGGACTGGTGCACTTCACAAAATAGATGGCATCGTGAGGAAGGAAAATTATGTAGATATATTGAAGCAACATCTCAAGGCATCAGTCAGGAAGTTAAAGCTTGGTCGCAAATGGGTCTTCCAAATGGACAATGACCCCAAGCATACTTCCAAAGTTGTGGCAAAATGGCTTAAGGACAACAAAGTCAAGGTATTGGAGTGGCCATCACAAAGCCCTGACCTCAATCCTATAGAAAATTTGTGGGTGTAACGGATGTGAAATGACTATCTAGTTAGCGGTGGTGCGCGCTAATAGCCTTTCAATCGGTGACGTCACTTGCTCTGAGACCTTGAAGTAGTGGTTCCCCTTGCTCTGCAAGAGCCGCGGCCTTTGTGGAGCGATGGGTAACGATGCTTCGTGGGTGACTGTTGTTGTGTGCAGAGGGCGCCCGGGTCGGGGCGAGGGGACAGACGTAAAGTTAAACTGTTACATGGGCAGAACTGAAAAAGCGTGTACGAGCAAGGAGGCCTACAAACCTGACTCAGTTACACCAGCTCTGTCAGGAGGAATGGGCCAAAATTCACCCAACTTATTGTGGGAAGGCTACCCGAAACGTTTGACCCAAATTAAACAATTTAAAGGCAATGCTACCAAATACTAATTCAGTGTATGTAAACTTCTGACCCACTGGGAATGTGATGAAAGATATAAATGTCACGGTTTACCAAAATTGGACCCAGAAGCAGACCAGGACAAGGTGAGTATGAAGATGGTGAGTATTTATTAATAAATGAATACGTGGAGGTAGATAGTTCCAGGTGGCGGAGCGGGCAGCGGAGGTGTGTTGATGGGAGTGGATAGGCAGATCCAAGGGATAAACAAATACTGGCGACGAGCAGACAGGGAATGGATATGGGTTCCGGGTTGTAGACAGAACAAACGGAGGTAAGTTAAAGGCAAGCAAGACGTACAAAACAACAAAACAAACTCTATCAACTGGAGGCTGGTTCGTGGGCACAACATACTGTTCATGGCTAACGATCCGGCAGGGAATGGATGTCAGGTCCGGGCTTAAGAAGAGAGGAGATGATGATCAGGACCAGGTGTGCAGATAGGTGATGGGATACAGGTGCGGGTAATCAGAACTCCCAACTGGCTACATTGCCCGGCAACCAGACAGGGTGCATTCCAGGACGCCGGAAAAAACACTCCAGGACAGAACACAGGCAAAAAACAGACTCAGGAAACGGGATTCGTGACAGTACCCCCCCTCCGACGAACGCCACCGGGCGGACTACCTGGAGCGCCAGGGTGGAGGCGGTAAAAGTCACGAAGCAGGTCATCGTCAAGGATCTGACGCCGAGGAATCCAACTCCTCTGGACCATATCCTTCCCAATCCACTAAATACTGGAACCCTCGACCCCGCCGTCTGGAGTCCATGATGCGGCGCACCGTGTAGACAGGACCACCTCCGATCATCCGAGGAGGAGGAGGACGAGGAGGAGGGGGCAACAGAGGACTGAGGAGAACCGGCTTGAGGCAGGAGACATGAAAAGGTGGGATGTACTCTAAGTGTTGCAGGCAACTTGAGTCGGACCACAACAGGATTAATGATTCTCTCCACTACAAACGGACCAATGAACTTTGGTGACAGTTTCCTCGACTCAGTCCGTAGAGGAAGATCCCCGTGTAGCCAACCAAACCTTATCTCCGATGGTATAAGCGGGAGCAGGAATACGGCGACGATTCGCCTGGATCTGATACCGGTCAGAAACTCTAAGGAGGACCTTCCTGGCCCGATGCCAGGTCCGGTGGCAACGACGAATGTGGGCCTGGACAGAAGGAACCGAGAGATCCCTCTCCTGAGAAGGAAACAAGGGAGGTTGGTATCCGTACAGGCATTGGAATGGGGACATCCCAGTGGCAGATGAAGGAAGGGTATTATGGGCATACTCGACCCAGGGTAATTGAGATGACCAAGAGGTGGGATCAGAGGAGACAAGACAACGCAGCGTGGACTCCATCTTCTGGTTGGCTCTCTCCGCCTGACCATTAGATTGTGGGTGAAATCCAGAAGTGAGACTGACTGTAGCTCCAATGGCCAAACAGAAGGATCTCCAGACAGCAGAGGTAAACTGAGGACCACGGTCAGAAACAATGTCACTGGGCAATCCGTGGACCCTGAAAACCTCCCTAACAAGGATCTCGGACGTCTCCGTGGCAGATGGAAGCTTGGAGAGAGGGACAAAATGAGCAAACTTGCTGAATCTGTCCACAATGGTCAGAATGACCGTGTTCCCAACAGAAGAGGGCAATCCCGTGACAAAATCCAGGGCCAGATGCGACCAAGGTCGCCGAGGAATAGGTAGGGGGTGAAGAAGCCCAGAGCTGGGCCGATTGGTACTTTTGTTCTGAGCACAAACAGGACATGCGGCAACAAACCTCCGGGTATCTTCTCCCATGGCAGGCCACCAAAATCGTCTGCGCAGTAGCGCCATAGTCCGAGCAACGCCAGGGTGACAAGCTATCTTGCTGGCGTGGGACCACTGAAGAACAGCAGAACGGACCGACTCAGGCACGAACAACCGACCGGGTGGACCGTTACCGGGGCCGGGCTGCGTCCGAAGGGCCGCCATCACATCCTCCTCAATCCTCCATGTAACGGCTCCCACGACAAGGTTCTGGGGAAGAATCGTCTCAGTCTTGGCCCCACTCTCATCCGTCTTGGAGAACATCCGGGACAAGGCGTCCGCTTTGCCGTTCTTCGACCCAGGTCGGAACGTCAGGGAAAAATTGAAGCGTCCAAAAAACAAAGCCCACCTGGCCTGACGGGAGTTGAGACGTTTAGCCGATTGCACGTAAGCCAGATTCTTGTGGTCAGTCCAGACCACAAACGGTTGCTCCGCTCCCTCCAACCAGTGACGCCACTCCTCCAAGGCAAGCTTCACAGCGAGAAGCTCCCGGTTACCCACATCGTAGTTTCTCTCAGCTGGTGAAAGACGACAAGAGTAGAAGGCGCAGGGATGGAGTTTACCGTCAGTGGAGCTACGCTGGGACAGGATGGCGCCCACCCCCACATCAGACGCGTCCACCTCAACAACAAACTGACGGGAAGTGTCAGGTTGAGAGAATCGGGGCGTTGGTGAATCGGCTCTTCAAGTTCAGAAATGCTCGGTCTGCCTCAGGAGTCCAACAGAAAATTCTGGTGCAAGACGTCAGAGCAGTTAAAGGGGCGGCCACCCGGCTGTAATCACGGATAAACCTCCGATAGAAGTTCGCAAATCCCAGGAATCTCTGGAGCTGCAATCTCGTACGGGGCCGGGCCCAATCCCGAACCGCCCGAACCTTCTCTTGGTCCATCTTGATCTCACCCCTGGAGATGATGTACCCGAGGAAGGATGTAGTGTGGGCGTGAAAATCACACTTCTCTGCCTTCACAAACAGACGGTTCTCCAATAACCGCTGCAGGACCTGCTTAACATGCTGGATGTGGCTGGAAAGCTCCTTGGAGAAAATCAGGATGTCATCCAGGTAAACGAACACAAACAGACCAATCATATCCCTCAGCACGTCATTCACCAAACTTTGGAACACTGCTGGAGCGTTGGAAAGTCCAAACAGCATCACCTGGTACTCGAAATGTCCCATAGGTGTATTGAATCCAGTCAACCACTCGTCCCCCTCTTTGATCCGAACCAGATGATACGCATTGCGTAGATCAAGCTTCGTAAACACAGTAGCACCCTGTAAAGAATCGAAAGCGGAGCTCATCAAGGGCAAGGGGTACTTGTTCTTGACCGTAATATCATTCAACCCCCGATAATCAATACACGGTCGAAGAGAGCCATCCTTCTTACTCACAAAAAAAATCCAGCTCCCAGGGGTGATGACGAGGGACGAATGAGACCTGCAGCAAGAGACTCCTTTATGTAGGTCTCCAGGGCTTCCCGCTCAGGTCGAGAGATACTGTATAACCGTCCCTTGGGAAAGGCAGCTCCAGGGAACAGCTTAATCGTACAATCATAAGGTCGGTGGGGAGGAAGTGACTGAGCCTTCTGCTTACTGAACACCTCACCCAACTCGTGATATGTTTCAGGAACCAGGGACAAATCAGGAGGAGCAGACTCACTGACCCGACTGGGGACAGCATGAGAACAGGCAGTCCTGAGGCAGTTAGCATGGCACTCAATGCTCCAACTAGTTACCTTACCAGTCACCCAATCGAACGAGGGATTGTGTTCTCTTAGCCAGGGGTATCCAAGAACCAGAGGAACATGGGGGGGAAGGCAAAATGAAAAAAGAAATAACCTCTGAATGATTCCCCGACAACAACATCTTAACCGGTTCAGTCCTCATAGTGATCCGTGCCAGACTACTGCCGTTCAGAGTGGTTGCTTCAATGGCTTCCGGTAATTGCTCCTTGGAAAGCCCCAGCTGTTCCACTAAGTCGGCATCAATGAAGCTGTCATCGGCACCTGAATCAATGAAAGCGTTAATCGCTAAACTCTGATTCTTATTTATGAGGGTAGCAGGAAAACGAGGTCTGACAGGGCTCTTGAGAGGTTGAAACTGGCTCGCTAACAAACCTCCCAAACTTAACGAGCCGAGCAGTTTAACGGGCGCTGAGGACAAACGGAAATGTAATGTCCCGAGCTACCACAGTAGAGGCAGCTGTTGGTCTCACGTCTACGTTGGCGCTCGTCCTTAGTTAACCCGTGCCGCCCCACTTGCATAGGTTCAGGATCTGGCGGCAGGACTCCTCCACTAATCCCGTGTGAGGAAACATGATTAACACCTTCTGGTCCACCTCCTGACCCGAATGGTAACCGAGTAGCTGATTGATTGGACCGGACCCACTGCTTCTCCCTCCTCCTCTCTCGAACTCTGTTATCCACCCTAATAGATAATGCGACCAAACTGTCCAGGTCACAAGGCTCCGGATAGGAGATCAGTTCATCCTTGAGTTGCTCCGACAACCCCTGGTAAAAAGCCGCTTGTAGTGCCTCCTCATTCCACCCACTCTCCACAGCCAATGTCCGGAACTCAATCACAAAGTCTGCCACGTAACGAGCTCCTTGGCGAAGAGAGAACAACCGCTTAGCTGCGTCCTTACCTCGTACTGGATGGTCAAAAAGCTTTCTCATCTCTGCCGTGAACTCCTGGTATGACGCCATGCAGGTGTCCTGTTCCCAAACAGCTGAAGCCCATTCCAAAGCTCTACCACGCAGCAGTTCAATAACAAAAGCTATCCTAGCCTTGTCTGTGGCGTAAGAGTGGGGCTGCAGATCAAACACTAAACCACACTGCATAAGAAATGAACGGCATCCTCCCAAATCCCCTTCGTATTTATCAGGCGTCGGTACCTTGGGCTCACGGAAGGAAACCGCTCCAGAAGCGGCAGGTGAGAGGGGTGAAACAGGTGGTGGAGAATCCGCCGGCAAACTGAGCTGATCCTGGATACTCGCCAAGCTAGCAGAGAAGTTCTGGACTGAAATCGCTATCTCCTGTAGCGCCGTGCTGTGTTGTCCCAATATCTTCCCCTGATGGGTAATGGCATGTCGAACGGAGTCCAGGTCCGCTGGGTTCATTCCTGGCCGGATCGTTCTGTCACGGTTTACCAAAATTGGACCCAGAAGCAGACCAGGACAAGGTGAGTATGAAGATGGTGAGTATTTATTAATAAATGAATACGTGGAGGTAGATAGTTCCAGGTGGCGGAGCGGGCAGCGGAGGTGTGTTGATGGGAGTGGATAGGCAGATCCAAGGGATAAACAAATACTGGCGACGAGCAGACAGGGAATGGATATGGGTTCCGGGTGAATGGCTGTAGACAGAACAAACGGAGGTAAGTTAAAGGCAAGCAAGACGTACAAAACAAAACAAACTCTATCAACTGGAGGCTGGTTCGTGGGCACAACATACTGTTCATGGCTAACGATCCGGCAGGGAATAGATGTCAGGTCCGGGCTTAAGAAGAGAGGAGATGATGATCAGGACCAGGTGTGCAGATAGCTGATGGGATACAGGTGCGGGTAATCAGAACTCCCAACTGGCTACATTGCCCGGCAACCAGACAGGGTGCGTTCCAGGACGCCGGAAAAAACACTCCAGGACAGAACACAGGCAAAAAACAGACTCAGGAAACGGGATTCGTGACAATAAAAGCTGTAATAAGTCATTCTCTCTACTATTATTCTGACATTTCACATTCTTAAAATAAAGTGTTGATCCTAACTGAACTAAGACAGAGAATTTTTACTAGGATTAAATGTCAGGAATTATGAAAAACTGAGTTTAAATGTATTTGGCTAAGGTGTATGTAAACTTCGGACTTCAATTGTATATGTGGAAACAATGTAGCTTTTAATGCTTCATAGTTCATGACCTACTTAAAAAATGCACAATGCGGAAATCGCTATGCCATTTCCTGGTTGCTAAAATTCAAATACTTCACCTAATTTCAGTTTACGTGGCCAAACAAGCAAGTATAGTGTACAGCTTTCAAACCCAACTCTGTACCTCGAAGCCAGTTCCACTAAATGTTTTAATTGTTCCCCTCTAATCAGGGACTGATTTAGATCTGGGACACCAGGTGTGTGCAATTAAGTAATACATATATGCATCTGTTGGTCAAAGATACTGTACCTTTAAAAAAAAAAAAAAAAAAAAGGAGGGGTGTGGATCAGAAAACCAATCATTATCTGGTATGACCACCATTTGCCTCATGCAGTGCAACACGTCTCCTTTGCTTAGAGTTGATCAGGGTGTTGATTGTGGCTTGTGGAATGTTGTCCTACTCCTCTTCAATGACTATGCAAAGTTCCTGGATTTTGCCGGGAACTGGAACACGGTGTCGTACAAGTCGATCCCAAGCATGCTCAATTGGTGACATGTCTGGTGACATGCAGGCCATGGAAGAAATGGGACATTTTCAGCTTCCAGGAATTGTGTACAGATCCTTGCGACATGGGGCCATGCATTATCATGCTGAAACATGAGGTGATGGCTGCAAATTAATGGCACAACAATGTGCCTCAGGATCTTGTCACTGTATCCCTGTGCATTCTAATTGCATTGAAAAAACGCAATTGTGTCCGTTGCCCATAGATTATGCCTGCCCATACCATAACACCCCCCCCCCTTGTCACTGTATCCCTGTGCATTCTAATTGCATTGAAAAAACGCAATTGTGTCCGTTGCCCATAGATTATGCCTGCCCATACCATAACCCACCCCAAATTAATGGCACAACAATGTGCCTCAGGATCTTGTCACTGTATCCCTGTGCATTCTAATTACATTGAAAAAACGCAATTGTGTCCGTTGCCCATAGATTATGCCTGCCCATACCATAACCCCCCCCCCCCCCACCATGGGGCACTCCGTTCACAACGTTGACATTAGCAAACGACAGCATCTGCCCGGTACAGTTGAAACCAGCGTTCATCCATGAAGAGCACACTTCTCAAGCATGCCAGTGGCCATCGAAGGTGAGCATGTGCCGAACTGCAGTCAGATCAATGATGATGAGCACACAAATTAGCTTCCCTGAGACGGTTTCTGGCAGTTTGTGCAGAAAGTCTTCGGTTGTGCAAACCCAGAGATGGATGGATTATCTTGGCAAAGGAGAAATGATCAAAACAGGGATGTAAACAAATTTGTGCACAAAATTTAAGAGAAAAAGCTAAATATCCTCAACAAGCCTAGTTAGCTGGCAAGCTAACATCAAGCTATTTTAGCTAGCTAATGTTTTGCTACTAGCTAATTATAGTTTTTTTTTTGTGGAAAATTCGAGAATTATCGTGAAAATAGGATTGCATCCTGCAAATTTTCTAATAAATAAGTTAACTATAAGAAATTAAATATCGATTTGCTTTTACTTGATTGAAATTGCATTAACCACAATAAATGTTCTGTAATACTTTTGAAATGAAACTAACTATATTGTTAAACTGACTATCCACTAACCTTAACCCTAGCCCTCTGTTACGGGTGTCGTCCTCCTCTTCCTCGGAAGAGGAGAGGAGAGAAGGATCGGTGGACCAATATGCAGCGAGGTAATTAGACATAAATGATATTTATTGAAACACGAAGACGAAATACGAAAACACTTGGAAATTACAAAATAACAAACACGACGTAGACAGACCTAAACTACGAACTTACATGAAACGAAGAACACATGAACAGGAACGACCGAGACGAGACAGTACCGTGTGGTGCAACAAACACAGACACAGCGACAATCACCCACCAACAACCAGTGAGAACAACCTACCTTAATATGACTCTCAATTAGAGGAAAACGCAAAACACCTGCCTCTAATTAAGAGCCATACCAGGCAACCCAAAACCAACATAGAAACAGCAAACATAGACTGCCCACCCAAAACTCACGCCCTGACCATCACACACATACAAAACAACAGAAAACAGGTCAGGAACGTGACAGAACCCCCCCCTCAAGGTGCGAACGCCGGGCGCACCAGCACAAAGTCCAGGGGAGGGTCTGGGTGGGCATCTGACCACGGTGGTGGCTCAGGCTCCGGACGCTGTCCCCACACCACCATAGTCACTCCCCGCTTCTGTATCCCCCTCCCAATGACCACCCTCCAACTAAAACCACCTAAATGAAGGGGCAGCACCGGGATAAGGACCAGCACCGGGATAAGGGGCAGCTCCGGGCTGAGGGACGGCAGCTCCGGGCTGAGGGACTCTGGCAGGTCCTGGCTGAGGGACTCTGGCAGGTCCTGGCTGAGGGACTCTGGCAGGTCCTGGCTGAGGGACTCTGGCAGGTCCTGGCTGGACGGCTCTGGCAGGTCCTGGCTGGACGGCTCTGGCTGGTCCTGGCTGACGGCACTGGCTGATCCGGCTGGGGAGGCTCTGGCTGATCCGGTCTGGCGGAAGGCTCTGGCTGATCCGGTCTGGCGGAAGGCTCTGGCTGATCCGGTCTGGCGGAAGGCTCTGGCTGATCCGGTCTGGCGGAAGGCTCTGGCTGATCCGGTCTGGCGGAAGGCTCTGGCTGATCCGGTCTGGCGGAAGGCTCTGGCTGATCCGGTCTGGCGGAAGGCTCTGGCTGATCCGGTCTGGCGGAAGGCTCTGGCTGATCCGGTCTGGCGGAAGGCTCTGGCTGATCCGGTCTGGCGGAAGGCTCTGGCTGATCCGGTCTGGCGGAAGGCTCTGTAGGCTCTTGGCAGACGGGCGGCTTTGCAGGCTCATGGCAGACGGGCAGCTTTGCAGGCTCATGGCAGACGGGCAGTTCAGGCGCCGTTGGGCAGACGGGCAGTTCAGGCGCCGCTGGGCAGACGGGCAGTTCAGGCGCCGCTGGGCAGACGGGCAGTTCAGGCGCCGCTGGGCAGACGGGCAGTTCTGTAGGGAGGAGACGGAGAGACAGCCTGGTGCGTGGTATAGGCACTGGCTGCGCTGGAGAGGAGGAAAGCTCTGACAGCGCTGGACAGGTGGGAGCAGCTGGAGAGAGAACCCGGAGAGACAGTCTGGTGTGGGGGGCTGCCACCGGTGGACTGGTACTTGGAGGTGGCACCGGGTATACCGGACCGTGAAGGAGGACACGTGCTCTTGAGCACCAAGCCTCCCCAACCTTACCAGGTTGAATGGTCCCCGTAGCCCTGCCAGTGCGGCGAGGTGGAATAACCCGCACTGGGCTATGCAGGCGAACCGGGGACACCACCTGTAAGGCTGGTGCCATGTACGCCGGCCCGAGGAGACGTACTGGAGGCCAGATACGTTGGGCCGGCTTCATGACATCCGGCTCGATGCCCAACCTAGCCCTCCCAGTGCGGCAAGGTGGAATAGCCCGCACTGGGCTAAGCACGCGTACTGGGGACACCGTGCGCTCCACCGCATAACACGGTGTCTGACCAGTACGACGCCCTCTCACTCCACGGTAAGCACGGGGAGTTGGCTCAGGTATCCTACCCGGCTTTGCCACTCCCCTCGTGTGCCCCCCCCCAAGAAATTTTTGGGTCTGACTCTCGGGCTCCCAACCGCGTCGCCGCGCTGCCTCCTCATACCAGCGCCTCTCTGCCTTCGCTGCCTCCAGCTCCGCCTTGGGACGGCGATATTCCCCTGGCTGAGTCCAGGGTCCTTTGCCGTCCAGGATCTCCTCCCAAGTCCAGGAGTCCTGGGATTTCTGCTGCAGCTGTCGCTGTGCTCCTCCCCGCTGCTTGATCCTTTGTTGGTGGGTGATTCTGTTACGGGTGTCGTCCTCCTCTTCCTCGGAAGAGGAGAGGAGAGAAGGATCGGTGGACCAATATGCAGCGAGGTAATTAGACATAAATGATATTTATTGAAACACGAAGACGAAATACGAAAACACTTGGAAATTACAAAATAACAAACACGACGTAGACAGACCTAAACTACGAACTTACATGAAACGAAGAACACATGAACAGGAACGACCGAGACGAGACAGTACCGTGTGGTGCAACAAACACAGACACAGCGACAATCACCCACCAACAACCAGTGAGAACAACCTACCTTAATATGACTCTCAATTAGAGGAAAACGCAAAACACCTGCCTCTAATTAAGAGCCATACCAGGCAACCCAAAACCAACATAGAAACAGCAAACATAGACTGCCCACCCAAAACTCACGCCCTGACCATCACACACATACAAAACAACAGAAAACAGGTCAGGAACGTGACACCCTCACCATAACCTATCCCTGGCCCCTAACCATAACTCTAACCCTAACCGCAAACCTTTGCCCTAACCCAAACAAGTTGTTGGATATAAGCTTAGTTAGTTGTTTTAAAAAATTACATACTAATGATTATAATATATATACATATATTATATGATTATTATTGAACAAAAACATATTAATTTAAATTGAAGTCACTTTCAATATAATATAAATGTTTGAGTCCTTAAAACACAGCAATGTTTAATGTTTAAGCCTACTCTACACCCTCCAACAGAATCAGTCAATTGGGAGCAGGTTGAAGTTGCACCTAGCCACTGATCTTGGGTCAGTTCTGCCTCTACCCCACTAATGGTTGAGGTTAGGAATGTAAAACCAACCAGACTTGATTCAGAGTCAGAATGGAATTCTTCCTGCGTAATGCATGTCGAATGTAAACAAATAGCTACATAACTGAAAATATGTGGGAAAAATGTAGCTTTTAATGCTTCATAGTTCATGACCTATGATCCATATATACTTTAAAAAATGTAATATATTGTTTACCTTTATTTAACTAGGCAAGTCAGTTAAGAACAAAATCTTATTTACATTGATGGCCTACCAAAAGGCAAAATGCCTCCTGCAGGGATGGGGGCTGGGATTAAAATAAATAAAAACACACATCACGACAAGAGACAACACAACACTACATAGAGAGACCTAAGACAACAACATAGCATGGCACATACTTTACTGTAGCCCCCCTATATTACCTATAATTATTAAAACAACTAAATTAAAATTATGTAAGACAAACAATTATCTACTGCAACAGTTTAAAATTGAAGTTTCTGAAGTCAGTCTACTGTAACAGTTTAACATGAACATTTGTCTTTTCACAGCTATGGAACTTTGCCATGGTACACTCAAAAACATGTCAAACAAGTTTGTGTGCATGAGTGTCTGTGTAAACGATGATGTGGGACTGCCAAGCTTTGATTCGCACTCGGTGGAATAGGACGTCCTTGAAACAGTGAAATGAACCTGGTAAGCCATGGTTCGTTTTTTTTATTTTTTACTTTCACTACTAAATATTTCACGTTTATGTTATTAATACTAACAAATCTTTGTCCTCAGTAAGGTCTGAACTAGGGTTTAAGATGTTGGAGATATGTTTTCACATACCTTTTAATGTTTAAAATGTTTTTTATTTATTATTTAATTATAATTATTATTACAATTTAATTATAATTCAAGACTAGTTATATAGTTGTTATTAGAGTTTAACTCTCTGTCTAAAGAAGAGAGCTTTAATGCCAAAAGGTCAGAGTTGATGTTTCCACAGGTGTTTGTGTTCCATTGTCTGTGGTAATGCTCCGGCAACTGTTCATTCCCTATATATGTTTGTAGTTATAACATTACTATAATGTCATTAGCAATATTATCATTTAGAGATTAGTGTATTTATAAATGGATGCATTTGTTCATATATGGAAAGAACATACTCAAAATGTGAAACTTCTGCTGTGTTTTTGTTTGGATAATATAATCTCTCTCGCTTGCTCTTTCACTCCCTATCTCGCTATCTTTCTAGTTCACTCTCTCTCACACATACAGAAAGTAGATCTGCTATACAGAGAAATGGTGGGTTTTCTCTGCCTTCTCCTCTCTCTGACTGCTCTACAAGTGGAGGGTTTCAGTGGGGGAGGATCTTCCATTGCTTCTCAGTGTGGCTCAATGCTACCTGGTAATAGTTTTCATGGCAACACAGGGCAGAGCTCTTCCTCACCATACACTGTCACTGTCAACCAGACCACCTACCAGCCAGGAGATACCATCCAAGGTGAGTCACCAAGATGGTGGAATCACACTATTAGGCTTACCCGATCCATGCTGTATTGGCTGAGATGCAAGGATGGACTGGGACCGGGAATTTCTAATACACAACCAATTTCATTCCTTGGGGCCCCCTGCAAATAATGTTCCTTTTGCAAGAAAAATGTAATTAAAATTTAGACAAGGCTAAAGATTTACCAGAATTGCGCTATGGCAGTCCGTCCCAAGTCAGATGTTAAATTTCACACAGCATATTCTAGCACAGCTGACCTGACAATATAAGATTGACTTAGTCCAAGGACATGTCGTTCAGCGTTTCAGCACTAAATTTCTCCCTCTCTCTCTTTCTCAGTGAATCTGTCAGGAACCATCACCTATAAAGGGTTTCTCCTGGAGGCCCATGAGGAAGGACAGAACACCGCTGTGGGAACGTTCTCTCTCGGCAGTGGGACTGGGATCGTTCTTGTGCCGTGCAATGGGATCACAGTGAGTTACTGTTAGGGTTGTAAACTTCCTGAAACTTTCCCAGTTGGAGGATTCCCACCCTGCTCCTACCCTCCTGAATCATGAGATCCTCCAACTGGGATTTCTGGAAAACCTAGGTATTTTGGGCAAGTTAACGTAAATTTTCAACCCTAGACAAGAGTTTGTTACCTTTACATACTATAGCTAGAACCATCAAAAAGCAATGATCAGTGCCTTACCTTACATGATTGTGTACCAAAGTCATTGTTCTCTATTGATTGACTTTACCTGCTGTTTTACTGTTAGGTCTCTGGGGTGAGTCAAAGCAACAACCAGGCTAAATCATCAGTAACAGTCACCTGGACAGCACCAGCCTCAGCCTCCTTGGGCAACATTGTAGTCAAGTGAGTCTCAGGTAGAGTTGAAAAATTATGGTAACTTTACCAAAGATTGCTGGGTTTTCCAGAAATCCTGGTTGGAGGATTCCGGATTTCCTCCTGAATTCATAAAACCGGAAACCTTACAAACAGGTTTCCTGGAAAATATGGGAATTAGGGGAAAATTACAATACACAGAACACAATTATTTTTTACACAATTTTTCTGTTGGAATATTTTACGAAATGTTTGCAAAAGTGTCATGGATATTGAAACAATTACAGTACTGTTTATCCATTTGCAGGATGTTTTTACATACAAGATTTATAAGAATTAGGTGCATGATAACTCTAAATATTTGCTCTGGGTAAGAAATTTCCAGGAACTTTCTCAAACTGAGTTTTTCCAGAAATCCCAGTTGGAGAATCTCCAGAATCAGGAGGGAATGAGTACAATCCTACAAACATGGGAATGTTTCAGGAATTTTGCAACCATATGTGTAGGCTACTTGTGCAGTCTAATATTGGTACGATTATCTGTCTTCCTCTTCAAGGACAACATTTATGCAGACCTCCAGGTTATTTTGGATTGCAGTGCCTAGCATGACAGTAAACCGACTGTCCTCAGTTGTCAACACTATAGGTGCTCCAACCACAGCTCCTACTCCAACAACCACAGCTCCTACTACGACAACCACAACTACAGCTCCTAATACAACAACCACAACTACAGCTTCTGCTACGACAACCACAGCTTCTAATACAACAACCACAACTACAGCTTCTACTCCGACAACCACAACTACAGCTTCTAATACGACAACCACAACCACAGCTCCTACTCCGACAACCACAGCTCCTACTCCGACAACCACAACTACAGCTCCTACTCCGACAACCACAACTACAGCGTCTAATACGACAACCACAACCACAGCTCCTACTCCGACAACCACAGCTCCTACTCCGACAACCACAACTACAGCTTCTGCTACGACAACCACAGCTTCTAATACAACAACCACAACTACAGCTTCTAATACGACAACCACAACTACAGCTCCTACTCCAACAACTACAGCTCCTACTCCAACAACTACAGCTCCTACTCCAACAACTACAGCTCCTACTCCAACAACTACAGCTCCTACTCCGACAACTACAGCTCCTACTCCGACAACTACAGCTCCTACTCCGACAACGACAACTACAGCTCCTACTCCGACAACCACAGCTTCTAATACGACAACCACAACTACAGCTCCTACTCCGACAACCACAGCTTCTAATACAACAACCACAACTACAGCTCCTACTCCGACAACTACAGCTCCTACTATGACAACTACAGCTCCTAATACGACAACCACATCTACAGCTTCTAATGCGACAACCACAACTACAGCTTCTACTACGACAACCACATCTACAGCTCCTAATACGACAACCCCAGCTTCTAATACAACAACCACAACTACAACTTCTACTCCAACAACTACAGCTTATAATGCGACAACCACAACTTCTAATGCGACAACCACAACTACAGCTCCTAATGCGACAACCACAACTACAGCTTCTACTACGACAACCACAACTACAACTTCTACTCCAACAACTACAGCTTATAATGCGACAACCACAACTTCTAATGCGACAACCACAACTACAGCTTCTAATGCGACAACCACAACTACAGCTTCTAATACGACAACCACAACTACAGCTTCTACTACGACAACCACAACTACAACTTCTACTACGACAACCCCAGCTTCTAATACGACAACCACAACTACAGCTTCTACTACGACAACTACAGCTTCTAATACGACAACCACAACTACAGCTTCTAATACGACAACCACAACTACAGCTTCTACTACGACAACCAAAGCCTCTAATCTGACATCAACTACACAACTAATAACTCAACAGATGAGCACTACACCTCAAACCACTGGACAGTCAACAACTAATAGTGGACCTGGTAAGTGTGATTTACTGTGCTTAATATCTAAACTGGTAATAGAGGTCAACCCTGTCACGTCCCTTCCTTGTTACATACAGTACAATATGTGTTTGTCTGTCTGTCTGTCTGTCAGTTTCATGCTTGTTCGTATTATTGACTCATTGGGTCTCTACAGGATATAAGTTTGTACTCAGGATGAAATTGACCTCGACGACAAAGCTAACCGAATCGGAGATCTTCAAGCAGGTGAGAGTCACTGTCAAACATATCATTTTATAATAAATAATGAATAATTAATCTCCCAAAATGATTACAGGATGAGGAAAAACCTCACTCAACGGGATTTAAGTGTAAGATTGTTAAACAAATAAGGATACTGAACAAAGATGGAAAGTAAAGTGAATGAGGGGGAAGGAGCGTGAAGAGGAGAGGGAAAGTAGCAATAAAAAATGTACTAAATGATGTAACCCCTGTGTTTATTCCAGCTTCGTGAGGAACTGATCAGACGAGGGCTGCCAGGGGACTTTACAGTGCGATTGAGAATCTTTCATAGCTAGTTGTCAGGGGGAAGAGGAGGAGGACATCTGAGAGAACACTGACAGAACAGAATGCAAACCTGATCACAAAGATATCTTACACAAATACTTTACAATAGATTATCTTCCATTTTACGCTCTTATCCCATGACCTACTGTGACTATAAAGAATTAAATATCTATCTACTTTTAGTTGTTGGAAAATGCATTAACCATAATTAATGTTCTGTAATAACTTTGAAATTAAACCATACAGGTTTATGACTATATTTTACCAAAAATTGTGTGTTTATTATAGATATTAATTAGATTTTGACAAATCATGGAAAGAAAACGATGTTGCATCTTTTGAAAATAAAAGGTTTTGTTCTTCTGAATGTCTGTGTGTCAAACCTTTCTGGCGTGGAGAGGGTTAAAAGATGGGGAGGCAGACACAATATCAGACATACAGCACTGTAGAAAGGGGAGGTGCTTTACCTCAGCATTTGATTGACACACAGCGGAACCTGAGTAACTTTACTCTGCCACCTGAGAGGTCAACATCCTTTCAGCCAAGGTAAGTGACATCACATAGGGATGCAGGAGATATAATTTCTGCTATCCAGTTAAGTGTTATCATCTTTAATCTAAAACATTGGGTTGTCTGTCACTGGACACTGGTTTCCTGAAGTTCAGAATACGATTCATGATGACTCTTTGGACTTTGACCGATTCTTTCACAGGCAGCTGATAAGACACTGTGGCTGTATTCACTAGGAAGCAAACAGAAGAAAACAGGGATGGACTAAGGTGAACTTGTCCAATAAGAAACGTTAGTTTTCTTGCAAAAGGTTTTGCTAGTGTGTGCACTAATGAATTTTACGGTCATGGTTTGTTGTAAAAGTAGCCACATGCATGTAAGCTATGAATGAGTTTGAGTTAACTTTTTGATTTACTTTCTCTGCTATATTTAGGATTAGAAGTTTTAGATATTTTGTCCATAGTGTTTAATGTAGGAGTAGAAGACATTTTTGATATTTGTCCATATTGTTTTATGTAGAATTATAAGACGCTTTACATATTTGTCCATAGTGTTTTATTAAGCAATAAGGTCTGAGGGGGTGTGGGAAATGGCCAATATTCCATAGCTAAGGGCTGTTCTTAGGCACCCTGCAACACGAAGTGCCTGGATACAGCCCTTAGCCCTGGTATATTGGATATATTACACAAACCCTGAGGTGCTTTATAGCTATTATAAACTGGTTACCAACGTAATTAGAGCAGTAAAAATAAATGTTTTGTCATACCCGTGGTATACGGTTGCATTCAGGGCTCGAACCACCCAGTTTATAAATAGGATTAGAAAACATTTTAGATATTTATCCAGTGTTCAAATTAGGGAGTTTTTTTATTTCATTTACAGTGGAAATGCATTTCAAAGACTTTTCCTTGTTTTAGCTGTCACTCTGAAACTGTGTTCCATTCTTTCAATGTTTCTGCCTGAAGACATGACTTCTCCCAGTGGTCTATTATCTGAAGAGCAGTTCCATTGCTCTATCTGTCTGAATGTCTTCACTGAGCCAGTCTCCATCCCATCTGGCCACAGTTTTTGCCTGGCCTGTATTAAGAGACACTAGGGAAAGCAGTGACGTTGTCCCAAATGTAAGAGGGTGATTAAAGGATGCCCTGATCTCCTCGAGAACTAATTCGCTAAAGAAATTAAAAGACTGAACATATTTAATCTAGTGTCAAATCTGGAGGTGTGTAGCGCTTGTCGTGGTTGGAAGAAGAGGAGGACCAATGCGCAGCGTAGTAAGTGTCCATATTGTTTAATACGAAAAATGAACACTGAACAAAAACAATACAACGACAAACGAACACTCCTGAACGGTGAAACAAAACACAGATCAGAAAATATAATCACCCACAAAACACAATGAAAAACAGGCTACCTAAATATGGCTCCCAATCAGAGACAACGACTGACACCTGCCTCTGATTAAGAACCATACTAGGCCAAACACATAGAAAAAGACAACATAGAATGCCCACCCACATCACACCCTGACCAAACAAAACATAGAAACATACAAAGCAATCTATGGTCAGGGCGTGACAGTACCTCCCCCCCAAAGGTGCGGACTCCGGCCGCAAAACCTGAACCTATAGGGGAGGGTCTGGGTGGGCATCTGTCCGCGGTGGCGGCTCTGGCGCGGGACGTGGACCCCACTCCACCATAGTCTTAGCCCGCTTAAGTGGCGTCTTTGGAGCGGCGACCCTCGCCGCCGACCTTGGACTGGGGACCCTAATAAAGGGCACCACTGGACTGAGGGGCGCCTCTGGACTGAGAGGTGCCTCTGGACTGAGGGGCGGCTCAGGCGGCTCCTGACTGAAGGGCGGCTCAGGCGGCGCCTGACGGAAGGGCGGCTCAGGCGGCTCCTGACTGAAGGGCGGCTCAGGCGGCTCCTGACTGAAGGGCGGCTCAGGCGGCTCAGGACAGACGGGCGGCTCAGGCGGATGAGGACAGACGGGCGGCTCAGGCGGCTCAGGACAGACGGGCGGCTCAGGACAGATGGGCGGCTCAGGCGGCTCAGGACAGACGGCGGCTCAGGACAGATGGGAGGCTCAGGCGGCTCAGGACAGACAGGCGGCTCAGGACAGACGGGCGGCTCTGGCGGCTCAAGACAGATGGGAGCACCTGTAGGGAGGAGACGGAGAAACAGCCTGGTGCGTGGGGCTGCCACAGGACCCACCAGGCTGGGGAGACCTACAGGAGGCCTGGTGCTTGGAGGAGGCACCGGAAGGACCAGGCTGTGGGGGAGCACTGGAGCTCTGGTGCGCAGCCTTGGCACCATTCCCCCAGGCTGGATGACTACTCTAGCCCAGAGTGCAGGCACAGGTTGAACCGGGCTGTGGGTAAGCACTGGAGATCTAGTGCATACTACGCGCACCTCTCCCTTAGGATCAACTCCCACATTCGCCCGGCACGAGCGGAGCGCAGGCATAGGACGCACTGCACCCTCCCAGCGCCCCGGAGACACAGCACACAGAGCCGGCGCAGGATACCCTGCGGCGTACCGGAGACCAGACACGCTGAGCAGGCACAATACGCCCTGGCTGGATGCCCACACTCGCATGACACTTTCGGGGGGCTGTCCTATAGCCACCGGGCTATGGGCGCGTACTGGCGACACCGTGCGCTTAACCGCATAACACGGTGCCTGACCAGTAACGCGCTGCTTACAATAAGCACGAGGAGTGGGCTCAGGTCTCCAGCCTGACTCTGCCACACTCCCCGTCGCCGCCGCTCAGCTTTCGCTGCCTCCAGCTCTGCCTTGGGACGACGATATTCCCCAGCCTGTGCCCAGGGTCCTTTTCCGTCCAAAATCTCCTCCCATGTCCATGAGTCCGGAGATCGCTGCTGCCCGATACCACCCTGCTTGGTCCTTTTTTGGTGGGTGATTCTGTAACGCTTGTCGTGGTTGGAAGAAAAGGAGGACCAATGCGCAGCGTGGTAAGTGTCCATATTGTTTAACACGAAAAATGAACACTGAACAAAAACAATACAACGACAAACGAACACTCCTGAACGGTGAAACAAAACACAGAACAGAAAATATATTCACCCACAAAACACAATGAAAAACAGGCTACCTAAATATGGCTCCCAATCAGAGACAACGACTGACACCTGCCTCTGATTGAGAACCATACTAGGCCAAACACATAGAAAAAGACAACCTAGACATACAACATAGAATGCCCACCCACATCACACCCTGACCAAACAAAACATAGAAACATACAAAGCAATCTATGGTCAGGGCGTGACAAGGTGTGCCCTAGGACGTCTGCATGGGGAAGAAGCTCAAGGCCCTGAAGTCCTGCCTGGTGTGTCTGACCTCTTCCTGTGAGATTCACCTGCAGCCTCATCAGAGAGTTGCTATGCTGAAGGTCCACAAGCTGATCAACCCTGCGGAGAACCTGGAGGACAGGATGTGTAAGAAGCATGATAGGCTCCTGGAGCTGTTCTGTTGGAGCGACCAGACGTGTGTGGGTGCAGTGGACGGATGGACCACAGAACTCATGACATTGAGAGAGAGTAAAGCCATGTCTGTAATGTTCTCAAGATCAAACAGATCGTAAAACTTAGCAGAGTGAGTTCTTATGATAAGCATCTTGCTTCTTGATTATCCACTGTTACCGGTTCAGTTCCATTGGCACAACAGAATGTGACTGTTTTTGGCATCAGACAAGTTACAAGAAAGAGATAAAGGATAGCGTGCAAGTCTTCAATGTGATTTTCTAGGTGGGGTACCACAAGGTGAAATTCTCAAATCAACTTTTGTGATTTATTTTTGCCTAAAAACCACTCTGTCAATCCATATTTTTGGAGCAGAAGAGAAAGGGTAATGCAGGGTTTCCCAAACTCAGTCCTCAGGACCCCAAGGGGTGCACGTTTTGGTTTTTGCACTAGCACTACACAGCTGATTTAACTGATCGACTAGTTTGGGCAAAAACCAAAACGTGCACCCCTTGGGGTCCGGAGGACAGAGTTTAGGAAACAGTGGGGTAATGCGACTATACAAACCAATCATATCATTATCTCATGTCCTGTATCCCTCAGTGACGTGTGGTGAGGTCTGAGGCTGGCTAGGGTTAGTACAGGAACAGGTGGGACACTGAGACCAGGCCCAAATGGCACCCTATTCCCTATATACTGTAGGGCCCTGGTCAAAAGGAGTGCACTAAGTAGGGAATAGGGTGCCATTTGGGACAAAAACTGAGATAGGCTGGAGGCTGTACACCAAGTAGGAGAAGGAGAAAGATAAAGAGTGAGAGACAGTGAAAGAGCAAGAGAGAGAGGTGGGATCCAATAGGATTAGTCCTATAGGGCTCTACCACAGTAGCTGAGACAGAGAGACTTATAGTGCCTGGAAGACAGTGACGGGACAAAATATAACCCTCTATCACTTCATTATCATCATTGGTATTGCCATCATAACTTTCAACAGCATCAACTTCATCAAGAACACTTCTTCTGTAATTGCAAATGTTTTGTTTCCACTGTGAAGAAACAGGTACACTGCTAGCAACCATACTGACACTGTGAAGAAACAGGTACACTGCTAGCTACCATGCTGACACTGTGAAGAAACAAGTACACTGCTAGCTACCATACTGACACTGTGAAGAAACAAGTACACTGCTACGTACCATGCTGACACTGTGTAGAAACAGGTACACTGCTAGCTACCATACTGACACTGTGAAGAAACAAGTACACTGCTACGTACCATGCTGACACTGTGAAGAAACAGGTACACTGCTAGCTACCATACTGACACTGTGAAGAAACAAGTACACTGCTACGTACCATGCTGACACTGTGTAGAAACAGGTACACTGCTAGCTACCATACTGACACTGTGAAGAAACAAGTACACTGCTACGTACCATGCTGACACTGTGAAGAAACAGGTACACTGCTAGCTACCATATTGACACTGTGCTGTGATTGATGATCTGTGTCAATTGAATTCAATGCAATGTCCAGGCCTGAAATGTCAGTGTAGCATAGGTAATATGCTCTTCTGGCTGTATCAGGTGGAGATTTTAAGACTACATTGCCATTAAGGCCAGATCGTTCTTCAAGATGTTCAAACGTTCATAGATGACCAGCAGGGTCAAATAATGTTGAGTAGAGAAGCAAGTGTCTAACATTCATTCATCCAGCGTTCTTCTCTCCCTCCCACCCCTCCTCTACAACCACAAAATAGACATGTGCTCTTCAGGTCTGTGAGTGTAAAAGCAGACTACTACGTCCCAATATCTACAGCAGCATACCACTTAGAATTCATGCTCAATAAATTGCTTAATTCTAATGCTTATTCATGTTAAATTCAAGGTGGTATTATTACAGCCTGGTCCCAGATCTGTTTGTGGTATACATTGTTTCATTCTAATGCTGATTCATGCTAGATTCTAAGTGATATTGTTATAGCCTGGTCCCAGATCTGTTTGTGGTATACATTGTTTCATTCTAATGCTGATCCATGCTCAATTCTAAGTGATATTGTTATAGCCTGGTCACAGATCTGTTTGTGGTATACATTGTTTCATTCTAATGCTGATTCATGCTAGATTCTAAGTGATATTGTTATAGCCTGGTCACAGATCTGTTTGTGCTTTTTCCTACTCCATTGTCAAGCTAAGCATTTGTAACATGTTTGGTTGGCTTGACAATTCCATAAGGAGTTGGCAAGAGAGCAGAAATAATGGCAACCAGGCTAGTCGTTTTATGAAACCATCTCAATCTCCTAACAGTATGCTAACAAAGCCATAGGTACCTACTTGGCACAGATGTCAATTCAACGTCTATTCCACGTTGGTTCAACGTAATTATGTTGAAATTATGTGGAAACAACGTTGATTCAACTAGTGTGTGCCCAATGGGTAAGGATGTTTTGCTGTGTGGCCTGCATGATCTTACCTTACCAGAATCCTACTGCTTCCTCCATTATTTCTCTCTCTTCTTTCCTCTTGGATCCAACAGGTCCAGTGTGATAGACATCGAGCAGGTGAGAGTGACAGAGTTGGAGCTGCCCAGTCCCTGAGGAGGAAGGAGAAGGGGAAAGAGAGGGAGAAGGAGAGGAGGAGAGGGGAAAGGAGAGACCGAAGGAGATGGGGAAGGAGAGGGTGAAGGAGGGGAAGAAGGAGATGAGGAAGGAGAGGAGGAAGAAGAGGAGGAGAGGGGAAAGGAGAGACAGAATGAGAGGGGGAAGAAGAGTGGGAAGGACAGGAGGAGAGGGGAAAGGAGAGACAGGAGGAGAGGGGGAAGAAGAGGGGGAAGGAGAGGGGGAAGGAGGGGAAGAAGGAGAGAAGGAAGGAGAGGAGGAAGAAGAGGGGGAAGGAGAGGAGGAGAGGGGAAAGGAGAGGCAGAAGGAGAGGTTGAAGGAGTGGAAGAAGGAGAGAAGGAAGTTGAGGGGGAAGGAAATGGTGAAGGATAGGAGGAGGAGAAGAGGAGAAGGGGGAAGGTGAGGGTGAGGAGAGGAGGAAGAGAGGAGGAAGGCGAGGAGTGAGGAGAGGGAGAAGGAGAGGAAGAAGGAGAGGGCGATGGAAAGGGGGAAGGAGAAGAGAAGGGAGAGGAGGAGGAGAGGGGGAAGGAAAGGGGGAAGAAGATGGGAGAGGAGGAAGGAGAGGGGGAATGAGAGGGGGAAGAGAGGAGGAAGGAGAGGGGGAACGAGAGGAGGAGGAGAGGAGGAAGGACAGGGGGAGGAGAGGAGGCAGGAGAGGAGGAGGAGAGGGGGAATGAGAGGGGGGGTCGGTTACCGACTTGCCAAAACTATAGTTTGTTAACAGGAAATTTGTGGAGTGGTCCATAGTTAATCATTCCATAGTTAATCATTAAAAAAGTTTCACATACATACAACCCATTGTCTCAAAGCAATGTCTTCCACTAATACTCTCCTCTCTGGCAGTGTATCATAACTGACCTTCAGTAAACTTCTCTCTCCTTCCAGATCTGACACTCTCCTGGAACTGAGTAGAGTAGAATCTACTTTGTGCATGACACAAGTCATTTTTCCAACAATTGTTTAGAGACAGATTATTGCATTTATAATTCACTGTATCACAATTCCAGTGGGTCAGAAGTTTACATACACTAAGTTGACTGTGCCCTTAAACAGCTTGGAAAATTATTGAAAAGTATGTCATGGCTTTAGAAGCTTCTGATATGCTAATTGACATAATTTGAGTCAATTGGAGGTGTACCTGTGGATGTTTCAAGGCCTACCTTCAAACTCAGTGCCTCTTTGTTTGACATCATGGGAAAATGAAAAGAAATCAGCCAAGACCTCAGGAAAAAAAATTGTAGACCTCCACAAGTCTGGTTCATCCTTTCCAAACACCTGAAGGTACCACGTTCATCTGTACAAACAATAGTATGCAAGTATAAACACCATGGGACCAAGCAGCAGTCATACCGCTCAGGAAGTAGACGCGTTCTGTCTCCTAGAGATTAATGTACTTTGGTGCGAAAAGTGCAAATCAATCCCAGAACAACAACAAAGGACCTTGTGAAGATGCTGGAGGAAACAGGTACAAAAGTATCTATATCCACAGTAAATACAAGTCCTATATCGACATAACCTGAAAGGCCGCTCAGCAAGGAAGAAGCCACTACTCCAAAACCGCCATAAAAAAGCCAGACTACGGTTTGCAACTGCACATGGAGACAAAGATCGTACTTTTTGGAGAAATGTCCACTGGTCTGATGAAACAAAAATAGAACTGCTTGGCCATAATGACCATCGTTATGTTTGGAGGAAAAGGGCGGAGGCTTGCAAGCCAAAGCACACCATCCCAAAAGTGACTCACGGGGGTGGCAGCATCATGTTGTGGGGGTGCTTTGCTGCAGGAGGGACTGGTGCACTTCACAAAATAGATGGCATCATGAGGGACGAAAATTATGTGGATATATTGAAGCAACATCTCAAGACATCGGTCAGGAAGTTAAAGCTTGGTCACAAATGGGTCTTCCAAATGGACAATGACCCCAAGCATATTTCCAAAGTTGTGGCAAAATGGCTTAAGGACAACAAAGTCAAGGTTTTGGAGTGGCCATCACAAAGCCCTGACCTCAATCCTATAGAACATTTGTGGGCAGAACTGAAAAAGAGTGTGCGAGCAAGGAGACCTACAAACCTGACTCAGTTACACCAGCTCTGTCAGCTCTGTCAGGAGCAACTTATTGTGGGAAGCTTGTGGAAGGCTACCCGAAACATTTGACCCAAGTTAAACAATTTAAAGGCAATGCTACCAAATACTAATTGAGTGTATGTAAACTTCTGACCCACTGGGAATGTGAAAGAAATAAAAGCTGAAATAAATTATTCTCTCTTCTATTATTCTGACGTTTCACATTCTTAAAATAAAGTGGTGATCCTAACTGAACTAAGACAGGGATTTTTTACTAGTATTAAATGTCAGGAATTGTGAAAAACTGAGTTGAAATATATTTGGCTAAGGTGTATGTAAACTTCCGACTTCAACTGTATATACTGTACATAAATACATTTATTTTGTAATTTTTTTATTTTTACTTCAGTTTATTTAGTAAAAAAAAAATCTTAAAACTGCATTGTTGGGTAAGGGCTTGTAAGTAAACTTTTCACAACCTGTTTAATTCGGCGCATGTGACAAATAACATTTGATTTGATTTGAGAAGGTGGACTGAGCGAGGGAGCTGGAAAAACAGAGGGAGAGAAAGAGGAGAACTGTAGGATGGATATTCAACAGCTTGAGGAGATGCTACGAGTGCAGAGTGAGGAGAGAGGGAGGCTGGAGGAGGAGAAAGGGAGGCTGGAGGAGAAGAGAGGGAGGCTGGAGGATGAGAGAGGAAGGCTGGAGGAGGGGAGAGGAAGGCTGGAGGAGGAGAGAGGGAGGCTGGAGGAGAAGAGAGGGAGGCTGGAGGAGGAGAGAGGAAGGCTGGAGGAGAGAGGGAGGCTGGAGGAGAAGAGAGGGAGGCTGGAGGAGAAGAGAGGGAGGCTGGAGGAGGAGAGAGGAAGGCTGGAGGAGAAGAGAGGGAGGCTGGAGGAGGAGAGAGGGAGTCTGGAGGAGGTGAAAGAAAGGTTATGACAAATAGAGGATAGAGCAGGGATGGGCAACTGGTGGTTCGCAAGAATGTCATGGCAAAATGTAGAATTGCAGGAAATTAACTCTAAAACTCTAAGCAAATGTTTCTCTCTTCTGTCAAAAGAGGGGCCCCAAATGTTTTGCTCGCAAGGTGGGGGGAGGCCCCAAAACAACATTTTGCTTACGACCACCAAAAGGTTAAGGCCGGCTCTCACTGCATTTGTGGGTGTGGATGTGGGTGGGCAGACCACTGCAGCCTCTCATGATGAGTTCAGATATTTTGTGGCTCCCACCCCCATTAAAGTTGCCCATCCCTGGGATTGAAGAACAACAGGAGAGAGGGGTAAGAATCTAACCTCTTGAGTATCTAAATATGTCGTATCATATTCATGATCAAATTTCCCCATTACAAATGCAATAAAAACATTTTATTGTCAGTCTGTTGTATTCTATTCACGTTGACAGAATCTGTTGAGTCGATAAGAGATAAGCATGATTGCATGGAGCAGGAAGAGTTACAGTACAGACAGGAAGTGACATCACTGCAAGAGGGACTCAGTCACAAAGGTCAGAGGTCATGACTGTCACAAACATTAATATGAACAATAAATACAAATAATAATACATTATAATAATAATTACATTAATTAGAATCACATTGTTCTCAGTTTCTAATGTCTTTCTGCCCTTCTTTTGCTCACGTTCTCAGGAGTTTGACATGAGTGTTGAGGACCTCTGTGAAGCCATCACACAGACAAAGGTTGGTCCCTTCTCAGATCATTTAAATAACGACATTATAACAACAGAAGGGTTCCTGTTAACATGATTCACTTTCTCTTTTGTTATGCATCTCGTAATCCCTCTCGTAGGCCTTCAGGCTACAGCAGGAGGGTCGTGAGGGCCTGCGCTTCCTCGGGGTTGATAGGAAGCTGGAGAAGTCTTCCAGAGAGCTGAGGGACCTTAAGGCATCCCAGGCAGAGACTGTGTTAGAACTACAGAAGACTAGAGACATACTGTTACTGCAGCACCGCATAAATAATTACCTGCAGGTAGGCCTAAACACACACACACACACACACACACACACACACACACAGAGACACAGGCGTGCACGCACGCATCACAGGAGGTTACGCACGCATCACAGGAGGTTGGGGAGGACAGGCTCGTGGTAATGACTGGAGCGGAAAGAGAGGAATGGTATCAAATACATCACACACATGGGTTCCATGTGTTTGATGCCATTCCATTAGCTCCTTTCCAGACATTATTAGGAGCTGTCCTCCCCTCAGCAGTCCCCAAAAGTTTGGACACACCTACTCTTCTTTATTTTTACTATTTTCTAAATTGTAGAATAATAGTGAAGACATCAAAACGATTAAATAACACATATGGAATCATGTAGTAACCAGTGTTAAACAAATACAAATATATGTTATATTTGAGATTCTTCAAAGTAGCCACCCTTTGCCTTGATGACAGCTTTGCACACTCTTGGCATTCTCGCAACCAGCTTCACCTAGAATGCTTTTCCAACAGTCTTGAAGGAGTTCCCACATATGCTGAGCACTTGTTAGCTGCTTTTCCTTCACTCTGCAGTCCAACTCTTCCCAAATAGACCCGCTCTCGGCCAAATTCACAATCACATAGCAAATCCCAATCTCATGCAGTGAATGGTTTACGAAAGGAAATCATCGGACTCAAACATTAGCCACATGTTGGTGCCTTTTCACCCTAAAAATTCTCAGTATTTCATCAAACTTTAGAGAACCCATTTTTCTAATGTTAGACTCTAATGCAAGTTGAAAATACTTCTATGTTGATAGGTTTCTCTCAATGCAGGTGGAATCGAATTCCCTCTCTTGCTCGCTAGCTAGCTAGCCTAGCTAAACTAACGTTACCGGCTAGCAATACAGGTGCACATTGATTTTGCAATTAATTAGCCAATTAGCATGCAAATGACTAGTCATATTTTCTATAAATCAAAGACGAGGATTGTTGTGGCAGAGTAAGATTAATCACATCCAAAATTGCGTAGCTATCTATCCAAACCGCTCTGGAAAATCAATTTGTCAGCATTTTAAAACATTTTTGCTACAGGAACTGAAATAATAGGTTTTCTAGCTAGCTAACGATCGCTAGAAGCCAGCTAATAATTTGATAATTTGGACAATAGATTATTCAGACCAGGGCCAAGGGGGGAGCGTCCTGGTCAAGACAGGTCTGATTTCACCCACCTGTCTAGCTGCATTTCTTAATTTTGACCTGGCTGATAGCTCTGGTCCAGTGCGTTAGTGCACGTTCTTTCACTATTGGAGCTAACTGAGATGTCTATCAAACAGTTATCACAATATTTGGTAGCTAACGACATAGTCTGAATAAGGTGCAATGAGCTGCAAGATAGCCTTTTGACCTAGTAATGTTGTGTTAACTTAGTGGGGGTTTGCAACAATTGGAGCTGATTGGAGACCATTAGCCAGACCATTAGCCTACTTCCAGAAATGAACATGACCACATGATCCTAATCATTATGATAACTCGATTTAGTCAAACTGTGACTTCAATCAATGTTTACACAGTTGAAATTGGGAAGTTTGGGAAACACTGCTCTAGGGCAGGCCGACACTCCCAACTATTGGGGGGCTAATCAATAACCAATAATCAATTGGCTGTACTTGTCTGTGATGACCAGTGGGAGACCATGCAGGCTGTGAGCCAGCAGCAGTCAAGTTTGTCACAATGTATGTCAGTGGTTCAATCGTTCATATCTCTAGACCAGGCATGGCCAACTCCAAGAAGCACTACGCCCCATACAGACACCAGAGACTCCACAAGTACCACAGATACTGACTGGATAGCCCTTCTACTGTAGTTCTGGATGGCCCTTCTACTGTAGTTCTGGATGGCTCTTCTACTGTCGTTCTGGAAAGTCCTTATACTGTCGTTCTGAATAGCCTTTCTACTGTAGTTCTGAATAGCTCTTCTACTGTAGTTCTGAATAGCTCTTCTACTGTAGTTCTGGATGGCTCTTCTACTGTAGTTCTGGAAAGTCCTTATACTGTCGTTCTGAATAGCTCTTCTACTGTAGTTCTGAATAGCTCTTCTACTGTAGTTCTGAATAGCTCTTCTACTGTAGTTCTGAATAGCTCTTCTACTGTAGTTCTGAATAGCTCTTCTACTGTAGTTCTGGGTGGCCCTTCTACTGTAGTTCTGGATAGCCCTTCTACTGTAGTTCTGGATGGCTCTTCTACTGTAGTTCTGGGTGGCTCTTCTACTGTAGTTCTGGATGGCCCTTCTACTGTAGTTCCGGAAAGCCCTTCTACTGTAGTTCTGGATGGCTCTTCTACTGTAGTTCTGGATGGCTCTTCTACTGTCGTTCTGAATAGCTTTTCTACTGTAGTTCTGGAAAGCCTGTATACTGTATTTCCGGATAGCCCTTCTACTGTATATCTGGATAGCCCTTCTATTGTATTTCCGGATAGCTCTTCTACTATAGTTCTGGATGGCCCTTCTGTGTTTCCGGATAGCCCTTCTACTGTAGTTCTGGATAGCCCTTCTACTGTAGTTCTGAATAGCTCTTCTACTGTAGTTCTGGATGGCTCTTCTACTGTAGTTCTGAATAGCTCTTCTACTGTAGTTCTGGATGGCTCTTCTACTGTAGTTCTGAATAGCTCTTCTACTGTAGTTCTGAATAGCTCTTCTACTGTAGTTCTGGATAGCCCTTCTACTGTAGTTCTGGATAGCCCTTCTACTGTATTTCCGGATAGCCCTTCTACTGTAGTTCTGGATGGCCCTTCTACTGTATTTCCGGATAGCCCTTCTACTGTAGTTCTGGAAAGTCCTTATACTGTCGTTCTGAATAGCTCTTCTACTGTAGTTCTGAATAGCTCTTCTACTGTAGTTCTGAATAGCTCTTCTACTGTAGTTCTGAATAGCTCTTCTACTGTAGTTCTGAATAGCTCTTCTACTGTAGTTCTGGATGGCTCTTCTACTGTCGTTCTGAATAGCTTTTCTACTGTAGTTCTGGAAAGCCTGTATACTGTATTTCCGGATAGCCCTTCTACTGTATATCTGGATAGCCCTTCTATTGTATTTCCGGATAGCTCTTCTACTATAGTTCTGGATGGCCCTTCTGTGTTTCCGGATAGCCCTTCTACTGTAGTTCTGGATAGCCCTTCTACTGTAGTTCTGAATAGCTCTTCTACTGTAGTTCTGGATGGCTCTTCTACTGTAGTTCTGAATAGCTCTTCTACTGTAGTTCTGGATGGCTCTTCTACTGTAGTTCTGAATAGCTCTTCTACTGTAGTTCTGGATAGCCCTTCTACTGTAGTTCTGGATAGCCCTTCTACTGTATTTCCGGATAGCCCTTCTACTG
Organism: Salvelinus alpinus; assembly: GCF_045679555.1. NCBI lineage: Eukaryota > Metazoa > Chordata > Actinopteri > Salmoniformes > Salmonidae > Salvelinus > Salvelinus alpinus. Next base: position 23,531,141 of record NC_092116.1, read on the forward strand.
TAGTTCTGGATGGCCCTTCTACTGTATTTCCGGATAGCCCTTCTACTGTAGTTCTGGAAAGTCCTTATACTGTCGTTCTGAATAGCTCTTCTACTGTAGTTCTGAATAGCTCTTCTACTGTAGTTCTGAATAGCGCTTCTACTGTAGTTCTGGGTGGCCCTTCTACTGTAGTTCTGGATAGCCCTTCTACTGTAGTTCTGGATGGCTCTTCTACTGTAGTTCTGGGTGGCTCTTCTACTGTGGTTCTGGATGGCCCTTCTACTGTAGTTCTGGATGGCTCTTCTACTGTAGTTCTGGATGGCTCTTCTACTGTTGTTCTGGAAAGCCCTTATACTGTATTTCCGGAAAGCCCTTATACTGTAGTTCTGGAAAGCCCTTATGCTGTATTTCCGGATAGCCCTTCTACTGTAGTTCTGGATGGCTCTTCTACTGTAGTTCTGGATGGCTCTTCTACTGTCGTTCTGAATAGCTTTTCTACTGTAGTTCTGGAAAGCCTGTATACTGTATTTCCGGATAGCCCTTCTACTGTATATCTGGATAGCCCTTCTATTGTATTTCCGGATAGCTCTTCTACTATAGTTCTGGATGGCCCTTCTGTGTTTCCGGATAGCCCTTCTACTGTAGTTCTGGATAGCCCTTCTACTGTAGTTCTGAATAGCTCTTCTACTGTAGTTCTGGATGGCTCTTCTACTGTAGTTCTGAATAGCTCTTCTACTGTAGTTCTGGATGGCTCTTCTACTGTAGTTCTGAATAGCTCTTCTACTGTAGTTCTGGATGGCTCTTCTACTGTAGTTCTGAATAGCTCTTCTACTGTAGTTCTGGATGGCTCTTCTACTGTAGTTCTGGATGGCTCTTCTACTGTAGTTCTGAATAGCTCTTCTACTGTAGTTCTGAATAGCTCTTCTACTGTAGTTCTGCATAGCTCTTCTACTGTAGTTCTGGATGGCTCTTCTACTGTAGTTCTGGAAAGTCCTTATACTGTCGTTCTGAATAGCTCTTCTACTGTAGTTCTGAATAGCTCTTCTACTGTAGTTCTGAATAGCTCTTCTACTGTAGTTCTGGATAGCCCTTCTACTGTAGTTCTGGAAAGCCATTATACTATAGTTCTTGATAGCTCTTCTACTGTAGTTCTGGAAAGCTCTTCTACTGTAGTTCTGGATAGCTGTTATACTGTAGTGCTGGATAGCCCTTCTACTATAGTTCTGGAAAGCCATTATACTGTAGTTCTGGATAGCTCTTTGCTGTGGACGGTACAAACTGTTCAAAACTAGGGCCCAGTTTTTCTCCTGGTCAGGTCACGATGGGGTCAAGGGGCAGTGGGAAACTCTTGGCCCCAAGGAGAGTGGAGGCAGTGGCACATTGGGTCAGGTTTTACTGGACCATGTGATGTGAGCAGGAACAACTCTGGGCCCTGTATACAGTGTTCAAACTAATGCTACTTGCTGTACCGATCTCTTATCTCAGAACTTGATTGGGTATGGGCAGCAGTCTTTAAAAAAATCAAATTTCATGGGTTGTCTTTCATATTCTGTCTTTTACTCTTGAAAACAATGTTTTTAGAAGAAAAAAACATTTATTGCTTTTTAAGTAGAAGGGCTGTTCTGTGTTTTCAAATATATACAGTGGGGCAAAAAAGTATTTAGTCAGCCACCAATTGTGCAAGTTCTCCCACTTAAAAAGATGAGAGAGGCCTCCAATTTTCATCATAGGTACACTTCAACTATGACAGACAAAATGCGAAAAAAAATTCTCCAGAAAATCACATTGTAGGATTTTTAATGAATTTATTTGCAAATTATGGTGGAAAATAAGTATTTGGTCACCTACAAACAAGCAAGATTTCTGGCTCTCACAGACTCGTTACCTGTATTAATGGCACCTGTTTGAACTTGTTATCAGTATAAAAGACACCTGTCCACAACCTCAAACAGTCACACTCCAAACTCCACTATGGCCAAGACCAAAGAGCTGTCAAAGGACACCAGAAACAAAATTGTAGACCTGCACCAGGCTGGGAAGACTGAATCTGCAATAGGTAAGCAGCTTGGTTTGAAGAAATCAACTGTGGGAGCAATTATTAGGAAATGGAAGACATACAAGACCACTGATAATCTCCCTCGATCTGGGGCTCCACGCAAGATCTCACCCCGTGGGGTCAAAATGATCACAAGAACGGTGAGCAAAAATCCCAGAACCACACGGGGGGGCCTAGTGAATGACCTGCAGAGAGCTGGGACCAAAGTAACAAAGCCTACCATCAGCAAGGGCATTGAATATGAAACGTGGCTGGGTCTTTCAGCATGACAATGATCCCAAACACACCGCCCGGGCAACGAAGGAGTGGCTTCGTAAGAAGCATTTCAAGGTCCTGGAGTGGCCTAGCCAGTCTCCAGATCTGAACCCCATAGAAAATCTTTGGAGGGAGTTGAAAGTCCGTGTTGCCCAGCAACAGCCCCAAAACATCACTGCTCTAGAGATCTGCATGGAGGAATGGGCCAAAATACCAGCAACAGTGTGTGAAAACCTTGTGAAGACTTACAGAAAACATTTGACCTCTGTCATTGCCAACCAAGGGTATATAACAAAGTATTGAGAAACTTTTGTTATTGACCAAATACTTATTTTCCACCATAATTTGCAAATAAATTCATACAATGTGATTTTCTGGATTTTTTTTCTTCTCATTTTGTCTGTCATAGTTGAAGTGTACCTATGATGAAAATTACAGGCCTCTCATCTTTTTAAGTGGGAGAACTTGCACAATTGGTGGCTGACTAAATACTTTCTTGCCCCACTGTATCTGAAAGTGTCAGTCTATATCTTTAGTATTTTCTCACCACTGTGAGGGGTTGGTTGTATATGGTTAGGATTCACTGGAGCATTTTTACATGTACACAATAAAAATCCCACCGATTGTTGTGTTTAGTGTTCTTATTCAGACTTCTCATCCTGGATAGGGATACTGTATGTAAAGCACTTTGGTTTGTGATTGAGTAGCCAACTTGACTTAATCCTCTTGGGATCATAGGAGGGGGTTTTGTCTTTGCTGAAAGTCTCATCCATTTCCTTCTCCTGATCAGACTGTGATGAACATATCAAATGCATTTTTATTACAATTCTAAGGACCAGTTTCCTGGACACACATCAAGCCTAGTCCTGGACTAAAAAGCCTGCTCAGTGGAGAATCTCTATTGAAAGTACATCTTAGTCCAGGACCAGGCCTAACCTGTCTGGGAAATGGACCCTTTGTTTATCAGTGGTGCTATGCAAATAAAATGCTTATCGTTTAAATTCGGTCACAGTACAAATAAAAAGCTTTAACTTCTATATTCATACATGAATAGGCTATATTGTGAATATCATTTAATCTGACAAAATGGATGACTTTGAAAAGATCTTTATTGTTCTGTTTTGGACACATTAGTCGTTAGGTACAGTATAGTCGTTTGTATCCATGGACAGACTCCAGTCCGCTGTGTGGTCTGAACTACTTCAACATTTGCATTTGGTAAATGTTCTGCAATCTGCACTGAACACCCGGTCTGACAGAAACTTGTAGTTAAAGTATCACGGCTTTAGAGACCGTCTGCATATAACCTTAACCACTAGCCAAAAACCTTTAAATGATATCTTTACTTCCACCCAGATATACTTGCATGCATTCTTCATCAGTTACCATGAATAGTGACTAATGTGAAAGGTCTTGACACGAGGTACATATGGTGGATAGACCTTCATAGTGTAATGGCTAACTGAAAATGAGAGAGACAACACAGTGAAACAATTCAAATACTGAGTAACAAGTTCACTTACTGCTATCTCTCTTAAATCTATAAAGGTCCTAGTAGTGGACTGACACTAAAAATAAAAAAAACATTAAATTAGCTTCCTATCTTAATGAAATGACATGCAAATAGATATCAACTCCAAATGAACATAAGTTTTACAGTGAGAAAAGTTACATGTGTCAACTGGCTATGGGACTTCATTCCACCCTCTTCTTATTGACTATATATGGAATAGGGTGTAATTTCAGACACACCCTAGGTTTGAAATAGCCTGTCATAAATGAATAACAATAGTCAATTGAACAAAATCCCCAAACAGGGTAAGCACACATTAAAGTGCTGCTGACTGCTGGTATACGCAGGTAGGCGAATAATAAACCACCACAGTAGAACAAAAGGAGATGAAAAAAAATCATTTAGGACTTGAAGTGCAATAGAAAATAAGTTGTACAGTATTATTAGGTACTCGATGAGAACACGTGTGTGTCTCTTTGGCATAGAAAAAATGATAGAAATAGACATCCTAGAAGGGGCATAAAGCCTCTGATGGCAATTAAAATGCTATTTCTAGGTGGTGTAGTGTGACAAAGCGTATCCTGAGAGATTCTGTGGAACAACAGGAAATGGACTGGAACTTTAGGTGAGAGACTGAAGAAAAAAAGAAGGAAAAAAATTGTGTCTGCTGGGCTCCGATTGGTGAAGCCTGCTGTCCACTTGTGGACGCAGGCCAATGGGGTGTCGTCTTAGGCTATGAGGAGGCGGTGCACTTGCTGCAGGTGTTGCTGTGATAGGACAAGACGGTGCACCTGCTCCTGGCCCTTGGCACACGGGATGGCCACGCGGCCTACAAACACCGTGCCTCCCTCCTTCGCCTGAGAAGACAGGAGGACGAGAAAATACGATGTCAAAGGACAACAAATACAGGTTGATGCATCCACCAGATATCTGTTGCATTGAGATGTATTCCTTATATTTGTTTGAGTGCCAACTAAGACAGTCTGTGATGTCCATGTGCGTGTTACCTTGACGAAAGAGGAAATGGGAAAGGTGGCAAAGTCAGAGGAGACCTTTGCCCCAGGCTGCTGAGAAACCACATGCTCCGCCACTTCACCCTGAGAGAGAGAGAGACTTGATGTTATGTCCATTTCCATGAAAAACAGATTAGTGGACAAAATCTGAGGTGAAGATAAATACTATGACTATTACTAGGGGTTGATAATATAAATTCAAGTCACCTTCAGTTTGTCCAGGGCGTCACTCAGGCTCTGCAGCCGAGCCGTCTGGTCCAAGAGCTGAGCACTAGCACTCACTGTAGAAGAGAAAGACTCTTTATCTATGTACCAACTCAAATAGACACATACAGTGCCTTTAAGAAAGTATTCACACCCATCGACTCCCTTCAACATTTTGTTTTTACAGTCTGAATTTAAAATGGATTACATTTGAGTTGTGTCACTGGCCTATGCACAATACCCCATTAATGTCAAAGTTAATTAATGTCAAAGTTAATTAATTATTAATTACACTTTAGATGGTGTATCAATACACCCAGTCACTACAAAGATACAGGCATCCTTCCTAACTCAGTTGCCAGAGAGGAAGGAAACAGCTAAGGGATTTCACCATGAGGCCAATGGTGACTTTAAAACAGTTACAGAGTTTAATGGCTGTAATAGGAGAAAACTGAGGATGGATCAACAACATTGTAGTTACTCCACAATTCTAACCTAATTGGGGTTAAACTTATCTGATCAAGAGAGAGTGTTCAAATTTTCATAAATGTTTTACAAATGTTAGAATTCTTCTTCCAGTTTGACCAAGTATTTTGTGTAGATCGTAGACAAAAAAATGACAATTAAATGCATTTTAATCCCACTTTGTAACAACCAAATGTGAAAAAGTTGAGGGATGTGAATACTTTACCTATACTGAAAACACACATAACATAAACTATGCTACACACACACAAAACCCTTCACACACACACACACCAGGGCACTGTTTCCCGATAGCGATGGAATTTAGGCTTACGAGTGTTTTAACGATGCATCTCTCCTACAACGGCCGAAGATGTAACATGTTTCCCAGAACACCACGGCAGAGAGAACGTTCGCTAAGTGCATCATTGAGGCATAGTGTCAGATCAGCCATCTCCATTCAAATCTTACCTTAACATTAGAATTATTTCACAATACTGACGACGGATCAGCTCCTAGAAAGAAATGACCAACTACGGCTGCAAATATTGAGGCAGCTGATTCTAATGCTTACCCTATAATAATGACCGAAATCAAGACTTGCACATTGTTACACATCATGGAATATATTGAGGCAAAAATTACATACAACCTACAATTAGCAAAATAGAACTCAATTGAATGGGCGTGAAATAGATTTTAATATGATTGAAATATATAGGCCTGTGTAGTCTATATTACATTGATATTTTAATGCGTTCATTTTGATTTTCATTTGAAGCATCTTTTTATTTCAGTTGTTTGTAACAATTGCAAAGACATTGTCAACTTTGTACTTGTAGTCAACTTGGTTCTGAAGTGATCAGCGGTCACAGAGATGGATAATCCTCATGATTCTGTGTTCAGCGGAGATCTTCTGCCTCAGAAGGGCAAAAAAAGAAGCATCTAACGACGTACTGAGCTGTTCTGCGAGTGGTCTGAGGCAGTCGTTAAATAACAAACCTTTTCAAGTGCAACTTTAGTAACGATGGTTTTGAGAAACAGCTCTGAGATTTAACGATGCTCCTACGGCGGTTCTAACCATGAACATAGCCTTAAGACGCTTTTGGGAAACTGGGCCCTGGTGTCTTCCCGTCACACAAACACACATCCCTCCCAGTCACCTGGTGTCTTCCTGTCACACAAACACACATCCCTCCCAGTCACCTGGTGTCTTCCCGTCACACAAACACACATCCCTCCCAGTCACCTGGTGTCTTCCTGTCACACAAACACACATCCCTCCCAGTCACCTGGTGTCTTCCTGTCACACAAACACACATCCCTCTGTCACCTGGTGTCTTCCTGTCACACACAAATCCCTCCCAGTCACCTGGTATCTTCCTGTCACACATAAGCACACATCCCTCCCAGTCACCTGGTATCTTCCTGTCCCACATAAGCACACATCCCTCCCAGTCACCTGGTGTCTTCCTGTCACACATAAGCACACATCCCTCCCAATCACCTGGTATCTTCCTGTCACACATACACACATCCCTCCCAATCACCTGGTATCTTCCTGTCACACAAACACACATCCCTCCAAGTCACCTGGTATCTTCCTGTCACCTGGTATCTTCCTGTCACACACAAACACACATCCCTCCCAATCACCTGGTATCTTCCTGTCACACATACACACATCCCTCCCAATCACCTGGTATCTTCCTGTCACCTGGTATCTTCCTGTCACATAAACACACATCCCTCCCAATCACCTGGTGTCTTCCTGTCACACATACACACATCCCTCCCAATCACCTGGTATCTTCCTGTCACCTGGTATCTTCCTGTCACATAAACACACATCCCTCCCAGTCACCTGGTATCTTCCTGTCACACACACATCCCTCCCAATCACCTGGTATCTTCCTGTCACCTGGTATCTTCCTGTCACACAAACATACATCCCTCCCAGTCACCTGGTATCTTCCTGTCACACATAGACACATCCCTCCCAGTCACCTGGTATCTTCCTGTCACACATAAACACACATCCCTCCCAGTCACCTGGTGTCTTCCTGTCCCACATAAACACATCCCTCCCAGTCACCTGGTGTCTTCCTGTCCCACATAAACACATCCCTCCCAGTCACCTGGTGTCTTCCTGTCCCACATAAACACACATCCCTCCCAGTCACCTGGTGTCTTCCTGTCCCACATAAACACACATCCCTCCCAGTCACCTGGTGTCTTCCCGGTGATGTCGACCACTTTAACTGTGGCAGTCATCTTGAGCAGGGTCCCCAGGAGCTGCTCCGTCTTCCTGTAGAGAGCCCCGTGGAGAGGCCCCTCAGCAGGGGGAGAGGAGGAAGAGGTGGCCTCTCTCAGGTGTAACTTGGGGACGTGGAGGGGAGGGAGAGAGGCTAACTGGGCTCTCATCTTCTCTGCCTGGAGGAGAGACAAGATACACAGAGAGTTATCAATAGAGACAGGTACACAGTCGGTTAACTATGAGCCTGAAACATACAAATATCAACAACTACTGACAATGTATCCATGACAACTATACTATTCAATGAACCACATACAACACAGACGGACAGTGTTCTGGAAACAAGAAAGAAAGCATTGATCCATATTTGGATTAGGACTGAATAGAGACAATGAGACTTAAAGTGACACACACACAAAGAGACGAGTCAGTTCCCTGCGGTGTTCTGACCTTGAGTCTGTTGTTCTCGTTCTTCAGGTGTTTGATACCCAGTCTCTGAGCCTCCACCTGCTGGCGGAGGAGAGGGGAGTCCACCACCTGCATGGGCCCAGACAGACCCCCTGCTCCTGGGGCAAGAGCGGCTGGAGAGAGGGGTGGGGAGGAAGAAGGAATTGAGAAATAAAACAAAACCTTGTGAGATAAAAAAGGTAAAAGAACAACAAAACACTATAAAAATATTAGGAGTATGTATAGTATGAATGACGTGCGAGGTATAAGAGGTGGCGTGTACTAAGGTGTGTGAGGTGAGGGATCAGACGACTCAGGAGCCTCACCTCCGGCGGATCCCGTGACGATGGAGGCGATGCCCGAGGCAGGCGGGGCCCTGAGGCCCTCGATGGTGCTCTTTGATTGGCTGGAGAGACGCTGCTTCAGCTCCGCCTTCTCTGCCTCCAGCTGGTCGATGTCTGCCTGCAGGGCGTCCATGGTCTCCTCAAACTCCCTGTGTGTGTGTGTGTGGGGGGGGGGGGGGTTAAAAAACAACCCTTAGTCTCACTGGAGATCTGACCGGTTTAACAATATGGGGATCGCACCACCTAGCCCCCTGATAGGCTAGAGGAAATCTTACACCTGTCCAGTCCTCTTTACTGCACATTCTATAACAATAACGTCCTACTTCCAAACAGTTCAACAACCCCCCCCCCGTCTTACTTCTCTTTCTTCTTGAGCAGGGCCAGGGTCTCATCCAGTTTGGTCTGGATCTTCTCCACACGTTCGTCTGCGTCTTTAGTCGACGTGTCCAGCTTCTTCTCCAGGAGACTGAGACGGACGTGAGCTTCACTCAACTCCTCTCCCTGGGGAGGGAGACAGGAGGGAGGTGAGAGATGGGTGCATGTGGAGGAAAATGTGTGAATGTGTGTAAGAACAGAGAAAGATAGACATGTCCCTACCTTGATCTTAAGTAACTTCTTGAGCTCCTTGATGACAGTGTCTCTGTCTTCCAGTTTGACTCCCAGGCCCTCTGCATCAGTGATCTCTGCCCTGAGGGCTGCTGCACGAGCCTCTACTGGGGGAGCCTGGAGGAGGGAGGGAGGGTGGAGAGAGGTAGAGAAGTAGACGGAGGGAGGAGAGAGGTGGAGGGAGTGTGATGGGAGAAACAGGTAAGAAGAGGGGAGAGAGAGAGAATGTCAATGTCATGAAATATACTAGAGTTTATTTCATGACATGTTCCAGATGTAATATATAGTATTGTTAGTTATGAACGGCTGGTAAAGGAGGAAGTCATTCTCCAGCCATAGCCCCCCCAGTCTCATACCCCCCAGGGAGAAGCATCTAACTCCAAACTGATAAGATGCATCTTCTAATAGAGCTGCTATATGGAGATCTATCTGTACCTTTCCTTGTGGTCTCTCAGCATCATACTCCCTCCTGCATGGAGATCTATCTGTACCTTTCCTTGTGGTCTCTCAGCATCATACTCTCCCTCCTGCATGGAGATCTATCTGTACCTTCCCCTGTGGTCTCTCAGCATCATACTCTCCCTCCTGCATGGAGATCTATCTGTACCTTCCCCTGTGGTCTCTCAGCATCATACTCTCCCTCCTGCATGGAGATCTATCTGTACCTTTCCCTGTGGTCTCTCAGCATCATACTCTCCCTCCTGCATGGAGATCTATCTGTACCTTTCCTTGTGGTCTCTCAGCATCATACTCTCCCTCCTGCATGGAGATCTATCTGTACCTTTCCCTGTGGTCTTTCAGCATCATACTCTCCCTCCTGCATGGAGATATATCTGTACCTTTCCCTGTGGTCTCTCAGCATCATACTCTCCCTCCTGCATGGAGATCTATCTGTACCTTTCCTTGTGGTCTCTCAGCATCATACTCTCCCTCCTGCATGGAGATCTATCTGTACCTTTCCCTGTGGTCTTTCAGCATCATACTCTCCCTCCTGCATGGAGATCTATCTGTACCTTTTCCTGTGGTCTCTCAGCATCATACTCTCCCTCCTGCATGGCAGTGGCCATCTTGTTCATGGTGGAGATGACAGCGCTGCAGGACTGACGCAGACACTCATGGGGGTTTAGACCTTGGGACCCATACACCTGGAGAGGGAGGGGAGAGAGAGTTACCAGAGAGATGGAGTAAAGAGAGAGAGAGAGAGAGAGATGAAGGAGAGAGAGAGAGAGGAAGGGGAGAGAGAGTATTAACCGAGAGGACCAACTCTTCATCAATATACCTATCATATGTAAGGACATTTGTCATTAATACACTATAGATACAAAAGTATGTGGACACCCATTCAAATGAGTGGATTTGGCTATTTCAGCCATACCCCTTGCTGACATGTGTATAAAATCGAGCACACAGCCATGCAATCTCCATAGACAAACATTGGCAGTAGAATGGCCTTACTGAAGAGCTCAGTGACTTTCAGCGTGGTACTATCATAGGATGCCACATCTCAAACAAGTCAGTTCATCAAATTTCTTCCCTGCTAGAGCTGACCTTGTCAACTCTAGGTGCTGTTATTGTGAAGTGGGAACATCTAGGAGCAACAACAACTCAGCTGTGAAGTGGTAGGCCACACAAGCTCACAGAACAGGACCACAGAGTGCTTAAGCAATTAGCGCATAAAAATCATCTGTTTTTGGTTGCAACACTCAATACCGAGTTCCAATCTGCCTCTGGAAGCAACTTCAGCACAATAACTATTTGTCGGGAGCTTCATGAAATGGGTTTCCATGGCCGAGCAGCCACACACAAGCCTAAGATCGCTTGGCATTGCACATGGTGTTGGCTGGAGTGGTGTAAAGCTCGCTGCCATTGGACTCTGGAGCAGTGGAAACGCGTTCTCTGGAGTGATGAATCACCATCTGGCAGTCCAACGGACAAATCTAAGTTTGGCGGATGCCAGGAGGACGCTACCTGCCCTAATGCATAGTGCCAATTAGGGTTGAATGTCGGGAACCCGGTTACAGAGATTTACCGCCCAAAACTACTCCCTTTTCCTGGGATAAATAACCGAGAAACCGGTAAATTATTTATATGAACAGCATGGTGTGAAATGGAACTGTTAAACCTCTACAGGTTCGGTGTCCCCCCCATGGGACGATTGAGCTAACAGGCACTAATGTGATTAGCCTGACATTGTAAGGAACAAGAACATTTCCCAGTACATAGAAATGTCTTATATGGGCAGAAAGCTTAAATTCTTGTTAATCTAACTGCACTGTCAAATTTATAGTTTTTATCACAGTGAAATAATACCATGCTATTGTTTGAGGAGAGTGCACAGTTATAAACTCGAAGATGTATCAATAAACCAATTAGGCACATTTGAGCAGACTTGATACAACATTTTGAACAGTAATGCAATGGTTTATTGGATCAGTCTAAAACTTTGCACATACACTGCTGCCATCTAGTGGCCAAAATTGCACCTAAAGTGCAATAATATATTCTGGCCTTTCTCTTGAATTTCAAAGATGAAAAAAAATGCATGTTTTCTTCTTTGTATTATCTTTTACCAGATCTAATGTGTTATATTCTCCTACATTACTTTCAAATTTCCACAAACTTCAAAGTGTTTCCTTTCAAATGGTACCGAGAATATGCATATCCTTGCCTCTGGGCCTGAGCTACAGACAGTTAGATTTGGGTATGTCATTTTAGGTGAAAAGAAAAGAAAGAGCGATCCTTACCAACGACCTCTGCATGATGAATCAACGCTCAGGGTGGGGACAGACCATCTCAGTACGGAGCGCAGTACACAATGCATGTAGACCTACAGTATCATCTCATCATGGTAACCTTCTTTCTTGTGACAGGTAGGCCTACATTTGCTGCAGCATAGCCTATACTACAGTAACATAAATACCGAATGGCGTCTATCTCCATCTGGCTTTCGGGGGTCACCTGGTTTTTTATTTTAAAGAGTACACTTTTTTTCTTCTTTAAAATCAGCACAAACGCGAGCACTCTCTCGCAGTCTCTCTCTAGCGCCATCAACTCCATTTAAATGACATCCAAAATAGAGAATCTTGTTCTAGATGGACATATAGCCCTACATATAGGATGTCCTAGTCTAACTCTTTCAGGTAATAAATTCAATGCAGTATTAGCCTTATATTTAGCTAATTAATGGTGGGTTATCGCCTCAGTTTCTTGCGCAATACGCACGCACCTGTGCTCTGCTGGACACTCACCTTAAAAAAAAAAAAAATTATAAATAAATACTCTCCTTGGCTCTTGGAGTCCCATGCGGGAAAAGCTAGACTAGAATAGCTTGTTGGATAGAATTTATTTTGCATTACTTATACCAATAGACTATTTCGCGAGTAGACCTCAAGCCTATTAAATATGGTGGAATTACACTGCTTTTATTGATGTAAAACATTTGTTACATTGGAAATGATTTATTTTTTGTAGCTCTTTTTGCTAAATGTTAATTACAACAGCCAATAGAAAAATCACTGTATGTTGTTAGTTTGAAAGAAGAACGAATGCGTGATGGCAGTAGGCTAGAGCAGTTATTTACTCAGACCCATAACCATTCAAATCTTCGTGACGAGAAGTGAAAGCATTCTGCATCTAATTTTAGTCCTATATTATTCAAGGACGTCATTAGAATGATGAAGGACAACAAAACGTATTTCATTTAACTGTTGAAAGCGACGAAGGAATGAAGCAACAAGAGAGAGAAAGAGGAGGTAGGCTTATAACATTAAGGTGAAATATAATATATACATATACACGTCAGCCTACGAATTATACGAATAGGCCCTATTATATTTCAAAATTAAAATCAAATTCACTAGCCTGTACTTGTAACTTTGTAGGCTGCATGCGTGGGACCAGAATTGCATGTTCTCTTCTGATTTATCATAGTTTGAATGAAGTCCATAAATCCAGTCCATATAATACAGTAATACAGTCCACAGTCAAAAAGATTAGCCTACTGGAGCTAGTTTCATTAATTTACCCAAGAGAGCATATAGCTAGCTACAGCTATGGGCTTTTGTTTTTCTGTCGCGTGTAATGTGCAGTGGCTTATACCCCCCCCAAACCCTATTTTTACTCTGCTGCTACTCTGTTTATCATATATGCATAGTCACTTTAACTATACATTCATGTACATACTACCTCAATTGCGCCGACCAACCAGTGCTCCCGCACATTGGCTAACCGGGCTATCTGCATTGTGTCCCGCCACCCACCAACCCCTCTTTTACGCTACTGCTACTCTCTGTTCATCATATATGCATAGTCACTTTAACCATATCTACATGTACATACTACCTCAAATCAGCCTGACTAACTGGTGTCTGTATGTAGCCTCGCTACTGTTATAGCCTCGCTACTGTATATAGCCTGTCTTTTTACTGTTGTTTTATTTCTTTACTTACCTATTGTTCACCTAACACCTTTTTTGCACTATTGGTTAGAGCCTGTAAGTAAGCATTTCACTGTAAGTGTTGTATTCGGCGCACGTGTTGTATTCGGCGCACGTGACAAACTTTGATTTGATTTACAGTATGAAATGGATAACGGCACAAACATTTGGGATTTTTTGGGCTCATTAAATGTCGTTAATGTAGGGATCATAACATTTATTATTATATAAGGGTCATCAGGCCAAGGTAGCGTCAGGTTTAACACTCCCGGTTTAACCGGGAAATACCGGATTACCCGGGAGAAAAGTGATTTATTCTCAGGATGGAACATTAGTAAAATACTGATAGAATATTCAACCCTAGTGCCAACTGTAAAGTTTGGTGGAGGAGGAATAATGGTCTGGGGCTGTATTTTATGGTTTGGGCCAGGCCCCTTTGTTCCAGTGAAGAGAAATCTTAACGCTATAGCATACAATGACATTCTAGACAATTCTGTGCTTCCAACTTTGTGGCAACAGTTTGAGGATGGCCCTTTCCTGTTTCAGCATGACAATGTCCTCGTGTACAAAGCAAGGTCCATACAGATAGTTTGTTGAGATCCCATCAAACACCTTTGGGATGAATTGGAACGGCGACTGCGAGCCAGGTCTAATCGCCCAACAGTGCCCAACCTCACTAATGCAAGTCCCCGCAACAATGTTCCAATATCAAGTGGAAAGCCTTCCCAGAAGAGTGGAGGCTTTTGTAGCAGCAAAGGGGGCGGCCAACTCCATATTATGATTTGGAATGAGATGTTCGACGAGCAGGTGTCCACATACTTTTGGTCATGTAGTGTACAAGTAGCCTATGGTTACCGTATTGTGTGACAGACAGGTCGTCCACATTGATCAAGAAGAATTAGCTCCCGGGAGCTGTGTGCCGTATATAGTACCTGTTCAACAGCCTTGAAGGCCACGTCATCCAGTTTTAGAGCGTTGAGCCCCTCCTGCTCCCCGAGAGGGGCGACCATCTGTGCCCCCGCCGCAGCCACCTCCTGTAGCACGGCAACCACCCGTGTCAGCTGACGCCTGCAGTCCGTCAGCGTCTCCGACACCTGTCATTGGTCCACAGAGCTGTCAGTCACACGTTCTCAGAGTATTTCCACCTCCACAAAGTTGACAGTTGCATTACTGTAGTTTATGAGATAAGTGTAAACACTAGGCTCTGTGCTCCAAACGCCAGCCAAGAGTCAAGGCCAGCTGGTGGTTAGCATAAGGCTAAGTGTGCCAGGTTACTTGATGGTCACAGCTAACATGTAGCATTCTATCACATGCAACTACTTCAATGAATTGAAATTGGCTAATGTTCGCATGTATAGAGCCACTGGGTTTGGGTTACGCACAAGACCTACAAAATGTTGTTCATACTGGGGCTCCAAAGATACTGTGAAACACTTAACAAGGCCAAGACTCTCCAACCTAAACGTAAGGCCTAAGCATAGCGCTGGTCACATACTGGGGATCCAAAAGACAGAGCAGCTGGCACCCCTGGTACATCGGTCCCTGGCATCCTGCGTCTGATCTTCTTACAGAACTGTTTGATGTCACTGCAGAAGGTAAATAACAGAGATAGATAATATACACACACACACACACACACACACAGCACCAGTCAACAGTTTGGACACACCTACTCATTCAAGAATTTCTTTATTTGTACTATTTTCTACATTGTATAATGATAGTGAAGACATCAAAATGATGAAACAACATATATGGAATCATTTAGCAAACAAAGAAAAGTGTTACAAAATGTTTTATTCGAGATTCTTCAAAGTAGTCACCCTTTACCCTGATGACAGCTTTGCACTCTCGCCATTCTCTCAACAAGCTTCATGAGGTAGTCATCTGGAATGCATTTCAATTAACAGGTGTTAAGGAACTTATTTCCTTAATCTGTTTGAGCCAATCAGTTGTGTTGTGACAAGGTAGGGATGGTATACAGAAGATAGCCCTATTTGGTAAAAGACTAAGTCAGTCAGTCAATCCGGACAATTTCAAGAACTTTGAACATTTCTTCAAGTGCAGTTGCAAAAACCATCAAGCGCTATGATGAAACTGGCTCTCATGAGGACCGCCACAGGAATGGAAGACCCAGAGTTACCTCTGCTGCAAAGCAAAAGTTCATTAGAGTTAACTGCACCTCAGATTGCAGCCCAAATAAATGATTCAGAGTTCAAGTAACAGACACATCTCAACATCAACTGTTCAGAGGAGACTGTGTGAATCAGGCCTTCATGGTCGATTTTGCTGCAAAGAAACCACTACTGAAGGACACCAATAATAAGAAGAGACTTGCTTGGGCCAAGAAACACGAGCAATGGACATTAGACTGGTGGAAATCTGTCCTTAGTTCGATGAGTCCAAATTTGAGATTTTTGGTTCCAACCGCCGTGTCTTCGTGAGACGCAGAGTAGGTGAACGGATGATCTCCGCATGTGTGATTCCCACCGTGAAGCACGGAGGAGGAGGTGTGATGGTGCTTTCCTGGTGACACTGTCTGTGATTTATTTAGAATTCAAGGCACACTTAACCAGCATGGCTACCACAGCATTTTGCAGTTACAGTTAAAGTCGGAAGTTTACATACACTTAGGTTGGAGTCATTAAAACTCATTTTTCAACCACTCCACAAATTTCTAATTAACAAACTATAGTTTTGGCAAGTCAGTTAGAAACATCTACTTTGTGCATGACAAGTAATTTTTCCAACAATTGTTTACAGACAGATTATTTCACTTACTGTATCACAATACCAATGGTTCAGAAATGTACATACACTAAGTTGACTGTGCCTTTAAACAGCTTGGAAAATTCCAGAAAACTAAGTCATGGCCTTGGAAGCTTCCGATAGGCTAATTAACATAATTTGAGTCAATTGGAGGTGTACCTGTGGATGTATTTCAAGGCCTACCTTCAAACTCAGTGCCTCTTTGCTCGACATCATTGGAAAATCAAAAGAAATCAGCCAAGATCTCAAAAAAACAATTGTAGACCTCCACAAGTCTGGTTCATCCTTGGGAGAAATTTCCAAATGCCTGAAGGTACCACGTTCTTCTGTACGAACAATAGTACGCAAGTATAAACACCATGGGACCACGCAGCCATCATACCGCTCAGGAAGGAGATGCGTTCTGTCTCCTAAAGATGAACGTACTTTGGTGCAAAAAGTGCAGATCAATCCCAGAACAGCAGCAAAGGACCTTGTGAAGATGCTGGAGGAAACAGGTACAAAAGTGTCTATATCCACAGTAAAACGAGTCCTATATCAACATAACCTGAAAGGCCTCTCAGCAAGGAAGAAGCCACTGCTCAAAAACCGCCATAAAAAAGCCAGACTACGGTTTGCAACTGCACATGGGGACAAAGATCATACTTTTTGGAGAAATGTCCTCTGGTCTAATGAAACAAAAACAGAACTGTTTGGCCATAATGACCATCGTTATGTTTGTAGGAAAAAGGGGGAGGCTTGCAAGCAGAAGAACACCATCCCAACCATGAAGCACGGGGGTGGCAGCATCATGTTGTGGGGGTGCTTTGCTGCAGGAGGGACTGGTGCACTTCACAAAATAGATGGCATCATGAGGGAGGAAAATTATGTGGATATATTGAAGCAACATCTCAAGACATCAGTCAGGAAGTTAAAGCTTGGTCGCACATGGGTCTTCCAAATGGACATTGACCCCAAACATTCTTCCAAAGTTGTGGCAAAATGGCTTAAGGACAACAAAGTCAAGGTATTGGAGTGGCCATCACAAAGCCCTGACCTCAATCCTATAGAAAAATCCTATAGAAAATGTGTGGGCAGAACTGAAAAAGAGTGTGCAAGCAAGGAGGCCTACAAACCAGACTCAGTTACACCAGCTCTGTCAGGAGGAATGGGCCAAAATTCACCCAACTTATTGTGGGAAGATGGAGAAGGCTACCCGAAATGTTTGACCCAAGTTAAACAATTTAAAGGCAATGCTACCAAATACTAATTGAGTGTATGTAGACTTCTGACCCACTGGGAATGTGATGAAAGTAATACAAGCTGAAATAAATCATTCTCTCTACTATTATTCTGACATTTCACATTCTTAAAATAAAGTGGTTATCCTAACTGACCTAAAACAGGGATTTTTTACTCAGATTAAATGTCAGGAATTTTGTGAAACTGAGTTTAAATGTATTTGGCTAAGGTGTACAGTGGGGAGAACAAGTATTTGATACACTGCCGATTTTGCAGGTTTTCCTACTTACAAAGCATGTAGAGGTCTGTAATTTTTATCATAGGTACACTTCAACTGTGAGAGACGGAATCTAAAACAAAAATCCAGAAAATCACATTGTATGATTTTTAAGTAATTAATTTGCATTTTATTGCATGACATAAGTATTTGATACATCAGAAAAGCAGAACTTAATATTTGGTACAGAAACCTTTGTTTGCAATTACAGAGATCATACGTTTCCTGTAGTTCTTGACCAGGTTTGCACACACTACAGCAGGGATTTTGGCCCACTCCTCCATACAGACCTTCTCCAGATCCTTCAGGTTTCGGGGCTGTCGCTGGACAATACGGACTTTCAGCTCCCTCCAAAGATTTTCTTTTGGGTTCAGGTCTGGAGACTGGCTAGGCCACTCCAGGACCTTGAGATGCTTCTTACGGAGCCACTCCTTAGTTGCCCTGGCTGTGTGTTTCGGGTCGTTGTCATGCTGGAAGACCCAGCCACGACCCATCTTCAATGCTCTTACTCAGGGAAGGAGGTTGTTGGCCAAGATCTCGCGATACATGGCCCCATCCATCCTCCCCTCAATACGGTGCAGTCGTCCTGTCCCCTTTGCAGAAAAGCATCCCCAAAGAATGATGTTTCCACCTCCATGCTTCACGGTTGGGATGGTGTTCTTGGGGTTGTACTCATCCTTCTTCTTCCTCCAAACACGGCGAGTGGAGTTTAGACCAAAAAGCTATATTTTTGTCTCATCAGACCACATGACCTTCTCCCATTCCTCCTCTGGATCATCCAGATGGTCATTGGCAAACTTCAGACGGGCCTGGACATGCGCTGGCTTGAGCAGGGGGACCTTGCGTGCGCTGCAGGATTTTAATCCATGACGGCGTAGTGTGTTACTAATGGTTTTCTTTGAAACGGTGGTCCCAGCTCTCTTCAGGTCATTGACCAGGTCCTGCCGTGTAGTTCTGGGCTGATCCCTCAACTTCCTCATGATCATTGATGCCCCACGAGGTGAGTTCTTGCATGGAGCCCCAGACCGAGGGTGATTGACCGTCATCCTGAACTTCTTCCATTTTCTAATAATTGCGCCAACAGTTGCTGCCTTCTCACCAAGCTGCTTGCCTATTGTCCTGTAGCCCATCCCAGCCTTGTGCAGGTCTACAATTTTATCCCTGATGTCCTTACACAGCTCTCTTGTCTTGGCCATTGTGGAGAGGTTGGAGTCTGTTTGATTGAGTGTGTGGACAGGTGTCTTTTATACAGGTAACGAGTTCAAACAGGTGCAGTTAATACAGGTAATGAGTGGAGAACAGGAGGGCTTCTTAAAGAAAAACGAACAGGTCTGTGAGAGCCGGAATTCTTACTGGTTGGTAGGTGATCAAATACTTATGTCATGCAATAAAATGCAAATTAATTACTTAAAAATCATACAATGTGATTTTCTGGATTTTTGTTTTAGATTCCGTCTCTCACAGTTGAAGTGTACCTATGATAAAAATTACAGACCTCTACATGCTTTGTAAGTAGGAAAACCTGCAAAATTGGCAGTGTATCAAATACTTGTTCTCCCCACTGTATGTAAACTTCCGACTTCAACTGTATATGCCACCCCATCTGGTTTGTGCTTAGTGGGGCTATAATTTCTTTTTCAACAGGACAATGACCCAACACACCTCCAGGCTGTCTAAGGGCAATTTGACCAAGAAGGAGAGTGATGGAGTGCTGCATCAGACGACCTGGCCTCTACAATCACCCGACCTCAACCCAATTGAGATGGTTTGGGATGAGTTGGACCGCAGAGTGAAGGAAAAGCAGCCAACAAGTGCTCAGCATATGTGGGAAGCTGGTTGAGAGAATGGCAAGTGTGCAAAGCTGTCATCAAGGCTACTTTGAAGAATCTCAAATCAAAATATATTTTAACAACTTTTTTGGTTACTACATGATTCCATATGTGTTCTTTCTTAGTTTGTCTTCACTATTATTCTACAATGTAGAAAATATTAAAAATAAAGAACAACCCTTGAATGAGTAGATGTGTCTAAACTGGTGACTGGTACTGTATATCTTTTTATCATTTATTTCCTTTGAAAATATTTACTGTGTGTGAAATAAACACACAGTGAAAATATTTACATAGCCTTGATTGTTAAATAAACACACACTAATTTATTCGACATACAGTAATGATTTTCAAATTTCAAAACAATTAACATTGTATGTTACTTTTTACAAACGCATACGTCGCAAAGGTCTTAAAAGTCTGATTTATAGAACAGAAGAATACACATATAGCCATGTCACCTGTGGAGCGGTTGCCTCCTAAACATAAGCAGTAACACAAGCATGGTAAACTTCCTAGGTTGGAAGAAACCTCTATATCAGGGGTATTCATCCAGGGGTCTGCGAATACATATATATACACAAGGGTGCGTTCTGAGCCCTCTCCTGTACTCCCTGTTCACCCACGACTGCGTGGCCATGCACGCCTCCAACTCAATCATCAAGTTTGCGGATGACACTACAGTGGTAGGCTTGATTACCAACAACGACGAGACGGCCTACAGGGAGGAGGTGAGGGCCCTCGGAGTGTGGTGTCAGGAAAATAACCTCACACTCAACGTCAACAAAACAAAGGAGATGATTGTGGACTTCAGGAAACAGCAGAGGGAGCACCCCCCTATCCACATCGACGGGTCAGTAGTGGAGAAGGTGGAAAGTTTTAAGTTCCTCGGTGTACACATCACGGACAAACTGAATTGGTCCACCCACACAGACAGCGTTGTGAAGAAGGCGCAGCAGCGCCTCTTCAACCTCAGGAGGCTGAAGAAATTCGGCTTGTCACCAAAAGCACTCACAAACTTCTACAGATGCACAATCGAGAGCATCCTGTCGGGCTGTATCACCGCCTGGTACGGCAACTGCTCCGCCCACAACCGTAAGGCTCTCCAGAGGGTAGTGAGGTCTGCAGAACGCATCACCGGGGGCAAACTACCTGCCCTCCAGGACACCTACACCACCCGATGTCACAGGAAGGCCATAAAGATCATCAAGGACAACAACCACCCAAGCCACTGCCTGTTCACCCCGCTATCATCCAGAAGGCGAGGTCAGTACAGGTGCATCAAAGCAGGGACCGAGAGACTGAAAAACAGCTTCTATCTCAAGGCCATCAGACTGTTAAACAGCCACCACTAACATTTAGCGGCCGCTGCCAACATACTGACTCAACTCCAGCCACTTTAAAAATGGGAATTGATGGAAATTATGTAAAAATGTACCACTAGCCACTTTAAACAATGCCACTTAATATAATGTTTATATACCCTACATTACCCATCTCATATGTATATACTGTACTCTATATCATCTACTGCATCTTGCCATCTTTATGTAATACATGTACCACTAGCCACTTTAAACTATGCCACTTTATGTTTACATACCCTACAGTACTCATCTCATATGTATATACCGTACTCTATACCATCTACTGCATCTTGCCATGCCGTTCTGTACCACCACTCATTCATATATCTTTATGTACATATTCTTTATCCCTTTACACTTGTGTGTGTGTGTGTAAGGTAGTAGTTGTGGAATTGTTAGGTTAGATTACTTGTTGGTTATTACTGCATTGTCGGAACTAGAAGCACAAGCATTTCGCTACACTCGCATTAACATCTGCTAACCATGTGTATGTGACTAATAAAATTTGATTTGATTTGATTTATACAGTACCAGTCAAATGTTTAGACACAACTACTCATTCAAGGGTTGTTCTTTATTTTTACTATTTTCTAAACTTTTGACCGGTACCGTACATGGAAATAATATTATTAAATATAGTTATATCAGACCTGCACGTGGTGTCCAGGTCCTTCAGAAGGATGTTCAGAGCCAGCCCCTCCTGTCCCGGCTGAAGGAAAGCCCTGAGACGCACCACCTCAGCACCGATACAGTCCAACGCACTCTGGATGAACTACACACGGACAAACACAGATAGAGACACAGAGAGAGAGAGAACGACACACAGAACGAGAGAGCGACACACACAGAGGGCGAGAGCGACACACACAGAGGGCGAGAGAGCGACACACACAGAGGGCGAGAGAGCGACACACACAGAGGGCGAGAGAGCGACACACACAGAGGGCGAGAGAGCGACACACACAGAGGGCGAGAGCGACACACACAGAGGGCGAGAGCGACACACACAGAGGGCGAGAGCGACACACACAGAGGGCGAGAGCGACACACACAGAGGGCGAGAGCGACACACACAGAGGGCGAGAGCGACACACACAGAGGGCGAGAGCGACACACACAGAGGGCGAGAGCGACACACACAGAGGGCGAGAGCGACACACACAGAGGGCGAGAGAGCGACACACACAGAGGGCGAGAGCGACACACACAGAGGGCGAGAGCGACAGTCAGTAGTGTAGGAAGGCCCTCAGCCCCCATACAATCCAACACACTCTGAATGACCTAGAGGTCAGAGATCAAAACGTCAAATTGAGTTTAGTTAGACCATGTTTGTTACTGAACTTAGAAAAGACTAGGGGCCTGTTAGAAATCTTGATTACCTCAAGGAAGGGAGGAAAGGAAAGACCTTAACAGGGCCTAGAGAGGTTTACTTTCTTCAGTACAAGACAGTTTTACCTTGATGTGATCAGCCAGCTGCACGGTGCAGTCTTCAGTCTGCTCAGCTAGGTGGATGCTGTATAGTTGCTGCAACATAAAACAGATCGGTACGTCAATCAAGGCCTCACACAATCTGGAGTTTTATTTATTCTTAACAAAATTGATGAGGCTTGATAATGTGTTTCATCAGTGTTGAGTTGACAGAGTCGGCACTGTCGAGAGTATAGCGTGTGGTCAAGTGTTTTCGTCTCTCCGTCAGGTGTGCCATCGAGTGCATATGAAGAGTGTGTGTGTGAATCCGTGCGTGGTACTAGCCTGGTAGTACTTGATGGCCTTGGTGAGAGGCTCCACGTGTACAGTCTCATCCAGCTGGTCTTTGTGCAGCAGGTCAATGAAGAAGTCTAGGGAACGCTCATGGACACTCATCTCTGAGTAGAGAGTCCCCATCTGCGTATACACCTGCACACTGCAGCAGTTCAGAGCTCTAGGGGGAGAGAATATTTGATGGATGAAGTAAATGACACTACTCTGACAACAGCCACAGACGAGAGAAAGCAGACTGTCGAATGAGCTGGTACCCTATGTTACTTTCGAAAGATAGTATGTCAGATTTACAGTACACTTACTCTTCCTAATTAAGACAGAAAGTGATACAGAATCTAAAAGATAACTCCTTCATGGTTTTCCTTCCTATCAGGTAGTGGCAGAGAGAGACAGACACACTTGGCCTTACTGTTGGTATTTGTGCAGCGTGGCCTGCAGCAGGGTGAGAGAGTAGACCAGTCCTGAGGCGAAGCTGAGCTGTTCTCCAGGTGGTCCTCTCATCTTCACCCCAGTCCTCTCCACGGGGTTACCGTTCAGATCAAACTTCTCCTGGGCCTGCTTACTGATCAACTCAGCCTAGAGGGAGGGGGGAACATACATTTGGCATCTTGAAAAACAAGCAGACACACTCCTCGTCAAATGTTGAACCTGTTACTGTTCCCCTCTCTCCCTGTACCTTGCAGATGAGTCTTGGTATGAGCAGCAGCACCAGGATACAGTCGTGGTCTCCTCCGTGACGCAGGAAGGAGTCGGGCATGAAGGATGTGAGGAGAGACACCTGTCTGTTGGCCTGGCCCACCTCCATCTTCCTCAGCTCCATCTCTATGGCCTGGAGACACACACACACACACACACACACAGGACACACATTATTTATCTGCAATAACAGCACACACCTGTACATTTAACACTAAAATGCAATGCATGTTTCTCTGGGAACAAAAAGCACATCTGCAGACTGGTATGATGCTCCCAAAGTGTGAATGGGACAGTTGGACCCCAAGCTGGGTCTTCACCAGAACCTGCTGCTCTGTGTTCCTTACCTTGGCGTAGGCCTTGGTCTCAGCAAACTTGATCTTGAAGTCAAACAGCTCAGCTGGTGGCTGCTGGACCTGCTCTGCGTTGGCATTCTGAGCACTGGTCAGTTCCTTGTTGGCATCCTAGACACACACACACACACACACACACACACTTTAGATACAAACAACCAAAAGAAACCACTGTCACCTAACAACTTACCCATTTTGCTGAAAAGGAATGTGTTCAGGAAGTTCTTAACTCCAAAGTGTGACAAACAAGTTCACCTTTTCATTGTTTTAACTACTAAACATGCTTGTTAGTGTTTTTCAGTGTCATTCTTTTGATTGCATGTTCTTTGACACTCCTCTGAAGTTGTGATTTCCAACCATACCTGCAGGTTGGCGGCACATACCTGCAGGCTGGCAGTGAGCTGGCGGTACATACCTACAGGCTGGCAGTGAGCTGGCGGTACATACCTGCAGGCTGGCAGTGAGCTGGCGGTACATACCTACAGGCTGGCAGTGAGCTGGCGGTACATACCTGCAGGCTGGCAGTGAGCTGGCGGCACATACCTACAGGCTGGCAGTGAGCTGGCGGTACATACCTGCAGGCTGGCAGTGAGCTGGCGGTACTTGTTGATGGTCTGCTGATAGTCTGCTACAGTCTCCTGAGCAGCCTCCACTCTCTTCTGGGCCTCTCTCACCCTGGCCCCGTTCAGGTCCAACTGCTCCCTCAGCTCCATCTCTGTCTCTCGGCTGTTCTCCTGAAGCTCGTCATTCATCTCGTTGATCGCTTCCTGGAGGGGAGAGGTCAGGGTTGACGGGTTAAGGGTCAGAGCAGCTATAGTTGTGTAGTGATGAGTGGACAGGGGTTTAGATATAAAGTCATGCACAGATAGGGTTCAAACACAAACGGTGTCTCTCCGTCTCTAAAACAGTCTCCTTGCCAATGTCGTGGACCCACATGAAGGGCAAACAGTTGACACAGAGTTGGTTTTTCAAAACATACTAACAGAGTTGACTCAACAAATCACTGACTACTCAAAGCATACAAAGTAACGGAATTGACATGGATATCAAAGTTGACATTATGGTAACAGGGTTGACAGGGGTATTGTTGATTGAACTCACCAGGTCAGTGACTGTCTCTCTCAGCTCTCTGACTTTCTCCTCCAGGTCCAGATTCCTCTCAGTTAGAGTCTCTACCATCTCCTCTGCCCCGAGAGCAGCATCCACCTAGGACACATATAACACAGTTTAACCCTAACACCATCCACCTAGGACACATATAACACAGTTTAACCCTAACACCATCCACCTAGGACACATATAACACAGTTTAACCCTAACACCATCCACCTAGGACACACAGTACCAGTCAAAATGTTGGACACACCTACTCATTCAAGGGTTTTTCTTTATTTTCCACATTGTAGAATAATAGTGACGACATCAAAACTAGGAAATAACACATATGGAATAATGTAGAGAACAAAAAAAAGTGTTAAATCAAAACAGATTTTAGATTCTTCAAAGTAGCCACACTTTGCCTTGACAGCTTTGAACACTTGGCATTTGCTCAACCAGCTTCATGAGGAATGCTTTTGCAACAGTCTTGAAGGAGTTCCCACATATGCTGAGCACTTGTTGGCTGCCTTTCCTGGCCTCTGCGGTCCAACTCATCCCAAACCATCTCAATTGGGTTGAGGTCAGGGCATCTGATGCAGCACTCCATCACTATCCTTCTTGGTCAGCTAAACAGTTGCTCTTAGCAAAAATGTGTTTGGAGCTACCTTTTTAGCTAATAGGCTATGTTAAGAGTTTACACTTCCTTGTCCAATTAGATCCCGTGTGGCTCAGTTGGTAGTGCATGGCGCTTGCAACGCCAGGCATGTGGGTACGATTCCCACGGGGAAATAATATAAAAATGTCCCTCTGGATATGAGCGTCCGCTAAATGACTAAAATGCTAAATGACTAAAATGTAAATAATAATGTGGGCAGGTGAAAATAATGAAAAACAATCTACCAAAACTATTCATTTAAAAATGTTGATTACTTCTCCTTGCCATTATCATTCACCTGATGAGACATGAAATGTCATTTTTTTGCTAAAGTATGATGGTCCCTGGGTCACTAGTTTGCCAGGGGGGGGGGGGGGGGGGCGTTCCTGGGTCGCCGATATGCCAGGGAGGGGGTTCCTGTTCAAAAAGTTGAAGACCCCTGCTCTATATGAGCAACTGGCTAACCTGTTCACTGAGCTCATCCATGGTGGGCCGACTGACTAACCTGTTCACTGAGCTCATCCATGGTGGGCCGACTGACTAACCTGTTCACTGAGCTCATCCATGGTGGGCCGACTGACTAACCTGTTCACTGAGCTCATCCATGGTGGGCCGACTGACTGGCTAACCTGTTCACTGAGCTCATCCATGGTGGGCCGACTGACTGGCTAACCTGTTCACTGAGCTCATCCATGATGGGATGACTGACTAACCTGTTCACTGAGCTCATCCATGGTGGGCCGACTGACTAGCTAACCTGTTCACTGAGCTCATCCATGGTGGGCCGACTGACTAGCTAACCTGTTCACTGAGCTCATCCATGATGGGCCGACTGACTAACCTGTTCACTGAGCTCATCCATGGTGGGCCGACTGACTAACCTGTTCACTGAGCTCATCCATGGTGGGCCGACTGACTAACCTGTTCACTGAGCTCATCCATGGTGGGCCGACTGACTAACCTGTTCACTGAGCTCATCCATGGTGGGCCGACTGGCTAACCTGTTCACTGAGCTCATCCATGGTGGGCCGACTGACTAACCTGTTCACTGAGCTCATCCATGGTGGGCCGACTGACTAACCTGTTCACTGAGCTCATCCATGGTGGGCTGACTGACTAACCTGTTCACTGAGCTCATCCATGGTGGGATGACTGGCTAACCTGTTCACTGAGCTCATCCATGGTGGGCCGACTGACTGGCTAACCTGTTCACTGAGCTCATCCATGGTGGGCCGACTGACTAGCTAACCTGTTCACCGAGCTCATCCATGGTGGGCTGACTGACTGACTAACCTGTTCACTGAGCTCATCCATGGTGGGCCGACTGACTAACCTGTTCACTGAGCTCATCCATGGTGGGCTGACTGACTAACCTGTTCACTGAGCTCATCCATGGTGGGCCGACTGGCTAACCTGTTCACTGAGCTCATCCATGGTGGGCCGACTGACTGGCTAACCTGTTCACTGAGCTCATCCATGGTGGGCCGACTGGCTAACCTGTTCACTGAGCTCATCCATGGTGGGCCGACTGACTGGCTAACCTGTTCACTGAGCTCATCCATGGTGGGCCGACTGACTAACCTGTTCACTGAGCTCATCCAGGGTGGGCCGACTGACTAACCTGTTCACTGAGCTCATCCATGGTGGGCCGACTGACTAACCTGTTCACTGAGCTCATCCATGGTGGGCCGACTGACTAACCTGTTCACTGAGCTCATCCATGGTGGGCCGACTGACTAACCTGTTCACTGAGCTCATCCATGATGGGCCGACTGACTGGCTAACCTGTTCACTGAGCTCATCCATGGTGGGCCGACTGACTGGCTAACCTGTTCACTGAGCTCATCCATGGTGGGCCGACTGACTAACCTGTTCACTGAGCTCATCCATGGTGGGCCGACTGACTAACCTGTTCACTGAGCTCATCCATGGTGGGCCGACTGACTAACCTGTTCACTGAGCTCATCCATGGTGGGCCGACTGACTAACCTGTTCACTGAGCTCATCCATGGTGGGCCGACTGACTAACCTGTTCACTGAGCTCATCCATGATGGGCCGACTGACTAACCTGTTCACTGAGCTCATCCATGGTGGGCCGACTGACTAACCTGTTCACTGAGCTCATCCATGGTGGGCTGACTGACTAGCTAACCTGTTCACTGAGCTCATCCATGGTGGGCCGACTGACTAACCTGTTCACTGAGCTCATCCATGGTGGGCCGACTGACTGGCTAACCTGTTCACTGAGCTCATCCATGATGGGCTGACTGACTAACCTGTTCACTGAGCTCATCCATGATGGGATGACTGACTAACCTGTTCACTGAGCTCATCCATGATGGGCCGACTGACTAACCTGTTCACTGAGCTCATCCATGGTGGGCCGACTGACTAACCTGTTCACTGAGCTCATCCATGGTGGGCCGACTGACTAACCTGTTCACTGAGCTCATCCATGGTGGGCCGACTGACTGGCTAACCTGTTCACTGAGCTCATCCATGGTGGGCCGACTGACTGGCTAACCTGTTCACTGAGCTCATCCATGGTGGGCCGACTGACTAAACTGTTCACTGAGCTCATCCATGATGGGATGACTGACTAACCTGTTCACTGAGCTCATCCATGGTGGGCCGACTGACTGGCTAACCTGTTCACTGAGCTCATCCATGGTGGGCCGACTGACTAACCTGTTCACTGAGCTCATCCATGGTGGGCCGACTGACTAACCTGTTCACTGAGCTCATCCATGGTGGGCCGACTGACTGGCTAACCTGTTCACTGAGCTCATCCATGGTGGGCCGACTGACTGGCTAACCTGTTCACTGAGCTCATCCATGGTGGGCCGACTGACTGGCTAACCTGTTCACTGAGCTCATCCATGGTGGGCCGACTGACTGGCTAACCTGTTCACTGAGCTCATCCATGGTGGGCCGACTGACTAACCTGTTCACTGCGCTCATCCATGGTGAGCCGACTGACTAACCTGTTCACTGAGCTCATCCATGATGGGCCGACTGGCTAACCTGTTCATTGAGCTCATCCATGGTGGGCCGACTGGCTAACCTGTTCACTGAGCTCATCCATGGTGGGCCGACTGACTAACCTGTTCACTGAGCTCATCCATGATGGGCCGACTGACTAACCTGTTCACTGAGCTCATCCATGGTGGGCCGACTGGCTAACCTGTTCACTGAGCTCATCCATGGTGGGCCGACTGACTAACCTGTTCACTGAGCTCATCCATGATGGGCCGACTGGCTAACCTGTTCACTGAGCTCATCCATGGTGGGCCGACTGGCTAACCTGTTCACTGAGCTCATCCATGGTGGGCCGACTGACTAACCTGTTCACTGAGCTCATCCATGATGGGCCGACTGACTAACCTGTTCACTGAGCTCATCCATGGTGGGCCGACTGACTGGCTAACCTGTTCACTGAGCTCATCCATGGTGGGCTGACTGACTAGCTAACCTGTTCACAGAGCTCATTCATGATGGGCCGACTGACTGGCTAACCTGTTCACTGAGCTCATCCATGGTGGGCTGACTGACTAACCTGTTCACTGAGCTCATCCATGATGGGCCGACTGACTAGCTAACCTGTTCACCGAGCTCATCCATGGTGGGCCGACTGACTAACCTGTTCACTGAGCTCATCCATGGTGGGCTGACTGACTGGCTAACCTGTTCACCGAGCTCATCCATGGTGGGCCGACTGACTAGCTAACCTGTTCACCGAGCTCATCCATGGTGGGCCGACTGACTAGCTAACCTGTTCACTGAGCTCATCCATGGTGGGCCGACTGACTAACCTGTTCACTGAGCTCATCCATGGTGGGCCGACTGGCTAACCTGTTCACTGAGCTCATCCATGGTGGGCCGACTGACTAACCTGTTCACTGAGCTCATCCATGGTGGGCCGACTGGCTAACCTGTTCACTGAGCTCATCCATGGTGGGCCGACTGACTAACCTGTTCACTGAGCTCATCCATGATGGGCCGACTGGCTAACCTGTTCACTGAGCTCATCCATGGTGGGCCGACTGGCTAACCTGTTCACTGAGCTCATCCATGGTGGGCCGACTGACTAACCTGTTCACTGAGCTCATCCATGATGGGCCGACTGACTAACCTGTTCACTGAGCTCATCCATGGTGGGCCGACTGACTGGCTAACCTGTTCACTGAGCTCATCCATGGTGGGCTGACTGACTAGCTAACCTGTTCACAGAGCTCATTCATGATGGGCCGACTGACTGGCTAACCTGTTCACTGAGCTCATCCATGGTGGGCTGACTGACTAACCTGTTCACTGATCTCATCCATGATGGGCCGACTGACTAGCTAACCTGTTCACCGAGCTCATCCATGGTGGGCCGACTGACTAACCTGTTCACTGAGCTCATCCATGGTGGGCTGACTGACTGGCTAACCTGTTCACCGAGCTCATCCATGGTGGGCCGACTGACTGGCTAACCTGTTCACCGAGCTCATCCATGGTGGGCAGACTGACTAGCTAACCTGTTCACTGAGCTCATCCATGGTGGGCCGACTGACTAACCTGTTCACTGAGCTCATCCATGATGGGCCGACTGACTAACCTGTTCACTGAGCTCATCCATGGTGGGCCGACTGACTAACCTGTTCACTGAGCTCATCCATGGTGGGCCGACTGACTAACCTGTTCACTGAGCTCATCCATGGTGGGCCGACTGGCTAACCTGTTCACTGAGCTCATCCATGGTGGGCCGACTGGCTAACCTGTTCACTGAGCTCATCCATGGTGGGCCGACTGACTGGCTAACCTGTTCACTGAGCTCATCCATGGTGGGCCGACTGGCTAACCTGTTCACTGAGCTCATCCATGGTGGGCCGACTGACTGGCTAACCTGTTCACTGAGCTCATCCATGGTGGGCCGACTGGCTAACCTGTTCACTGAGCTCATCCATGGTGGGCCGACTGACTGGCTAACCTGTTCACTGAGCTCATCCATGGTGGGCCGACTGACTAACCTGTTCACTGAGCTCATCCATGGTGGGCCGACTGACTAACCTGTTCACTGAGCTCATCCATGGTGGGCCGACTGACTAACCTGTTCACTGAGCTCATCCATGGTGGGCCGACTGACTAACCTGTTCACTGAGCTCATCCATGGTGGGCCGACTGACTAACCTGTTCACTGAGCTCATCCATGATGGGCCGACTGACTGGCTAACCTGTTCACTGAGCTCATCCATGGTGGGCCGACTGACTGGCTAACCTGTTCACTGAGCTCATCCATGGTGGGCCGACTGACTAACCTGTTCACTGAGCTCATCCATGGTGGGCCGACTGACTAACCTGTTCACTGAGCTCATCCATGGTGGGCCGACTGACTAACCTGTTCACTGAGCTCATCCATGGTGGGCCGACTGACTAACCTGTTCACTGAGCTCATCCATGGTGGGCCGACTGACTAACCTGTTCACTGAGCTCATCCATGATGGGCCGACTGACTAACCTGTTCACTGAGCTCATCCATGGTGGGCCGACTGACTAACCTGTTCACTGAGCTCATCCATGGTGGGCTGACTGACTAGCTAACCTGTTCACTGAGCTCATCCATGGTGGGCCGACTGACTAACCTGTTCACTGAGCTCATCCATGGTGGGCCGACTGACTGGCTAACCTGTTCACTGAGCTCATCCATGATGGGCTGACTGACTAACCTGTTCACTGAGCTCATCCATGATGGGATGACTGACTAACCTGTTCACTGAGCTCATCCATGATGGGCCGACTGACTAACCTGTTCACTGAGCTCATCCATGGTGGGCCGACTGACTAACCTGTTCACTGAGCTCATCCATGGTGGGCCGACTGACTAACCTGTTCACTGAGCTCATCCATGGTGGGCCGACTGACTGGCTAACCTGTTCACTGAGCTCATCCATGGTGGGCCGACTGACTGGCTAACCTGTTCACTGAGCTCATCCATGGTGGGCCGACTGACTAAACTGTTCACTGAGCTCATCCATGATGGGATGACTGACTAACCTGTTCACTGAGCTCATCCATGGTGGGCCGACTGACTGGCTAACCTGTTCACTGAGCTCATCCATGGTGGGCCGACTGACTAACCTGTTCACTGAGCTCATCCATGGTGGGCCGACTGACTAACCTGTTCACTGAGCTCATCCATGGTGGGCCGACTGACTGGCTAACCTGTTCACTGAGCTCATCCATGGTGGGCCGACTGACTGGCTAACCTGTTCACTGAGCTCATCCATGGTGGGCCGACTGACTGGCTAACCTGTTCACTGAGCTCATCCATGGTGGGCCGACTGACTGGCTAACCTGTTCACTGAGCTCATCCATGGTGGGCCGACTGACTAACCTGTTCACTGCGCTCATCCATGGTGAGCCGACTGACTAACCTGTTCACTGAGCTCATCCATGATGGGCCGACTGGCTAACCTGTTCATTGAGCTCATCCATGGTGGGCCGACTGGCTAACCTGTTCACTGAGCTCATCCATGGTGGGCCGACTGACTAACCTGTTCACTGAGCTCATCCATGATGGGCCGACTGACTAACCTGTTCACTGAGCTCATCCATGGTGGGCCGACTGGCTAACCTGTTCACTGAGCTCATCCATGGTGGGCCGACTGACTAACCTGTTCACTGAGCTCATCCATGATGGGCCGACTGGCTAACCTGTTCACTGAGCTCATCCATGGTGGGCCGACTGGCTAACCTGTTCACTGAGCTCATCCATGGTGGGCCGACTGACTAACCTGTTCACTGAGCTCATCCATGATGGGCCGACTGACTAACCTGTTCACTGAGCTCATCCATGGTGGGCCGACTGACTGGCTAACCTGTTCACTGAGCTCATCCATGGTGGGCTGACTGACTAGCTAACCTGTTCACAGAGCTCATTCATGATGGGCCGACTGACTGGCTAACCTGTTCACTGAGCTCATCCATGGTGGGCTGACTGACTAACCTGTTCACTGAGCTCATCCATGATGGGCCGACTGACTAGCTAACCTGTTCACCGAGCTCATCCATGGTGGGCCGACTGACTAACCTGTTCACTGAGCTCATCCATGGTGGGCTGACTGACTGGCTAACCTGTTCACCGAGCTCATCCATGGTGGGCCGACTGACTAGCTAACCTGTTCACCGAGCTCATCCATGGTGGGCCGACTGACTAGCTAACCTGTTCACTGAGCTCATCCATGGTGGGCCGACTGACTAACCTGTTCACTGAGCTCATCCATGGTGGGCCGACTGGCTAACCTGTTCACTGAGCTCATCCATGGTGGGCCGACTGACTAACCTGTTCACTGAGCTCATCCATGGTGGGCCGACTGGCTAACCTGTTCACTGAGCTCATCCATGGTGGGCCGACTGACTAACCTGTTCACTGAGCTCATCCATGATGGGCCGACTGGCTAACCTGTTCACTGAGCTCATCCATGGTGGGCCGACTGGCTAACCTGTTCACTGAGCTCATCCATGGTGGGCCGACTGACTAACCTGTTCACTGAGCTCATCCATGATGGGCCGACTGACTAACCTGTTCACTGAGCTCATCCATGGTGGGCCGACTGACTGGCTAACCTGTTCACTGAGCTCATCCATGGTGGGCTGACTGACTAGCTAACCTGTTCACAGAGCTCATTCATGATGGGCCGACTGACTGGCTAACCTGTTCACTGAGCTCATCCATGGTGGGCTGACTGACTAACCTGTTCACTGATCTCATCCATGATGGGCCGACTGACTAGCTAACCTGTTCACCGAGCTCATCCATGGTGGGCCGACTGACTAACCTGTTCACTGAGCTCATCCATGGTGGGCTGACTGACTGGCTAACCTGTTCACCGAGCTCATCCATGGTGGGCCGACTGACTGGCTAACCTGTTCACCGAGCTCATCCATGGTGGGCAGACTGACTAGCTAACCTGTTCACTGAGCTCATCCATGGTGGGCCGACTGACTAACCTGTTCACTGAGCTCATCCATGATGGGCCGACTGACTAACCTGTTCACTGAGCTCATCCATGGTGGGCCGACTGACTAACCTGTTCACTGAGCTCATCCATGGTGGGCCGACTGACTAACCTGTTCACTGAGCTCATCCATGGTGGGCCGACTGGCTAACCTGTTCACTGAGCTCATCCATGGTGGGCCGACTGGCTAACCTGTTCACTGAGCTCATCCATGGTGGGCCGACTGACTGGCTAACCTGTTCACTGAGCTCATCCATGGTGGGCCGACTGACTGGCTAACCTGTTCACTGAGCTCATCCATGGTGGGCCGACTGACTGGCTAACCTGTTCACTGAGCTCATCCATGGTGGGCCGACTGACTAACCTGTTCACCGAGCTCATCCATGATGGGATGACTGACTAACCTGTTCACTGAGCTCATCCATGATGGGATGACTGACTGGCTAACCTGTTCACCGAGCTCATCCATGATGGGATGACTGACTAACCTGTTCACTGAGCTCATCCATGATGGGATGACTGACTAACCTGTTCACTGAGCTCATCCATGATGGGATGACTGACTAACCTGTTCACTGAGCTCATCCATGGTGGGCCGACTGGCTAACCTGTTCACTGAGCTCATCCATGGTGGGCCGACTGACTAACCTGTTCATTGAGCTCATCCATGGTGGGCCGACTGGCTAACCTGTTCACTGAGCTCATCCATGGTGGGCCGACTGACTAACCTGTTCACTGAGCTCATCCATGGTGGGCCGACTGACTA
The DNA here is from genome assembly GCF_045679555.1 of Salvelinus alpinus. Classification (NCBI taxonomy): domain Eukaryota; kingdom Metazoa; phylum Chordata; class Actinopteri; order Salmoniformes; family Salmonidae; genus Salvelinus; species Salvelinus alpinus. Next base: position 23,565,508 of record NC_092116.1, read on the forward strand.
ACCTGTTCACTGAGCTCATCCATGGTGGGCCGACTGACTAACCTGTTCACTGAGCTCATCCATGGTGGGCCGACTGACTAACCTGTTCACTGAGCTCATCCATGGTGGGCCGACTGACTAACCTGTTCACTGAGCTCATCCATGGTGGGCCGACTGACTAACCTGTTCACTGAGCTCATCCATGGTGGGCCGACTGACTAAACTGTTCACTGAGCTCATCCATGGTGGGCCGACTGACTAACCTGTTCACTGAGCTCATCCATGGTGGGCCGACTGACTAACCTGTTCACTGAGCTCATCCATGGTGGGCCGACTGACTAACCTGTTCACTGAGCTCATCCATGGTGGGCCGACTGGCTAACCTGTTCACTGAGCTCATCCATGGTGGGCCGACTGACTGGCTAACCTGTTCACTGAGCTCATCCATGATGGGATGACTGACTAACCTGTTCACTGAGCTCATCCATGGTGGGATGACTGACTAACCTGTTCACTGAGCTCATCCATGGTGGGCCGACTGACTAGCTAACCTGTTCACTGAGCTCATCCATGATGGGATGACTGACTAACCTGTTCACTGAGCTCATCCATGGTGGGATGACTGACTAGCTAACCTGTTCACTGAGCTCATCCATGATGGGATGACTGACTAACCTGTTCACTGAGCTCATCCATGGTGGGATGACTGACTAACCTGTTCACTGAGCTCATCCATGGTGGGCCGACTGACTAGCTAACCTGTTCACTGAGCTCATCCATGATGGGATGACTGACTAACCTGTTCACTGAGCTCATCCATGGTGGGCCGACTGACTGGCTAACCTGTTCACTGAGCTCATCCATGATGGGATGACTGACTAACCTGTTCACTGAGCTCATCCATGGTGGGCCGACTGGCTAACCTGTTCACTGAGCTCATCCATGATGGGCCGACTGACTAGCTAACCTGTTCACTGAGCTCATCCATGGTGGGCCGACTGACTAACCTGTTCACTGAGCTCATCCATGGTGGGCCGACTGGCTAACCTGTTCACTGAGCTCATCCATGATGGGCCGACTGACTAGCTAACCTGTTCACTGAGCTCATCCATGGTGGGCCGACTGACTAACCTGTTCACTGAGCTCATCCATGGTGGGCTGACTGACTAACCTGTTCACTGAGCTCATCCATGGTGGGCTGACTGACTGGCTAACCTGTTCACTGAGCTCATCCATGGTGGGCTGACTGACTGGCTAACCTGTTCACTGAGGTCATCCATGGTGGGCTGACTGACTAACCTGTTCACTGAGCTCATCCATGGTGGGCCGACTGACTGGCAGAACGACCAACTGACATGTTCTTTGAGGTCACTGACTGACTGACTAACCGACTGTCTGGTTGGCTGACCTGTTCTTTGAGCTCATTAATGGTGGCCTGGCTGACTGGTTGGCTGACTGACGGACTGGCTGACTGACACTATGGTTGACTGACCTGTTCACTGACTGGCTGAATGACTGACTGGCTGACTGACTTGTTCTTTGAGCTCGTTGATAGTGGCCTGGCTGACTCGTTGGCTAACTGACTGGTTGACTGACCTGTACTTTGAGCTCAATGATGGTGGCCTGTCGGAGTGGCATTGTTCTTTGAGCTTGTTGATGGTAACCTAGTTGACTGGCTGACTCACTGACCCGACCGACCTGTTCTTTTAGCTTGTTGATAATGTCCTGGCTGGCTGTCTGGTTAACTGACTGACTGCCTGACCTGCTATTTGAGCTCATTGATGGTGGCCTGACTGGCTGACTAACCAACTTGTTGACTTATTCTTTGAGCCTGTTGATGGTAATCTAAACCCCCCCCCCAGCTGACTGAATAACTGACTGGCTGACAGACTGGTTGACTGACCTTCTTCAGCTCATCGATGATGGCCTGGCTGACTGACCTGCTCCTTCAGCTCATCGATGGTGGCCTGGCTAACTGACCTGCTCCTTCAGCTCATCGATGATGGCCTGGCTGACTGACCTGCTCCTTCAGCTCATCGATGGTGGCCTGGCTAACTGACCTGCTCCTTCAACTCATCGATGGTGGCCTGGCTGACTGACCTGCTCCTTCAGCTCATCGATGGTGGCCTCAGCCTGCTTCATCTCCTCCTGTAGTTTCTCCTTCTGGGTCCTCAGAGTCTCCAGCTCTCCATTCTTCTTCTCCATCTGCTTCTGCAGCTTCACATGCTCCTGCTTCTCAGACGACGACAGGTCACGCATCCTGAGGGAGGGGAACAAATAGTTCTGTTAGAGATCAAACTAAAGGGAAATGTTTAAGGCTGGTTTCCCAGACCCAGATTAAGTGCAGTCCTGCACTAGAAACCATTTCTAATGGAGATTCTCCACTGAGCAGGCTTTTTAGTCCAGGACTAGGCTTCATTTGTGTCCAGGAAACTGCCCCAAAAAGTGACAGACAAATCATTTTGAACAAATCCTGAAGGGAAGAGACACCCCAGTGTACCCATATGGGGCACTAGATCTCAATGAAACATCAGGTAACGGATGAGACAGTTTGGTCAAAACTGAAACATCTTAAAAAAAAAAATTAAAAAAAAGGTGTTATGGTTTTAAGTACACGCACCTGACCAGAGCATCTTTCAGCCTGCTGTTCTGCTCCTCCAGCTGCTTTACGTGGTAACTAGAGGCAGCTCCATCAGAACCTGGAGAAGCAACAGAGTTAGGTTAGGTTTCGTTTCAACTTTGCCAAGCAATACTGAAGTCCTTGTCAAATATATGATTGGTATTTTATTTTTTATATAAAGACAGTGGGATCCGAAATGATTGACACCCTTGATAAAAATGAACAATTATGACTGTATAAAATAAATCATTTAAATACTGACCTATAGTGTATGCAAAAATATTTTGTTTTACAATATATATTTTTCTCAATAAATAGGTAGGGGCCAAAATGATTGACACCCCTAAAGATGATAAATAATGTAGTCAAAAGTTTAGTATTTGGTCCCATATTCCTAGCACAGAATGACTACATCAAGCTTGTGACTATACAAACTTGTTGGATGCATCTACATGTCGTTATGGTTGCATTTCAATTTATTTTGAGTCCAATAGAAATGAATGGTAAATAATGTATTGTGTCATTGGAGTCAGTTTTATCATAAGAATGTTTCTGAACACTGCTACATTAATGTGGATGCTACCATCACAGATAAACCTGAATGAATCGTGAATAATGATGAGTGTCAAAGATCATACACCCAAGACATGCTAACCAGACATGCTAACCTCTCACTATTACAATAACAGGGTTAGCATGTTTTGGGGGTATGATCTTTGACCCTCTGTATGGGATGAGATACCATAAATAGAGCAGCCTTTTATAGCAACTCACTACTAGTGACCTCTAACCTTTCTCCTCAACCTCGTGTTTAATGATCTCTAGGTCCATGGTGAGTTCCTCCACCTTCTCCTTCAGCGACTCCACCTCCACCTGCAGGCTTTCGGACCGCTCCTCGGCCATCTCCTTGTCCAGGGTGGCCATCTCGATGGCGTCCGCCGTGTCTGCCATCTCCTCCATATAGCGGTCCTTGGCCTCCAATGCCTCCCGGGCGTCCTGAGAGAGGAACATTAGTGTAAATCTCACATTTGTGTGTGAACAGAGTCAGACGAAATACGCGAAAAATCCAGAATGACAAGAGTGGATGTCATTAGCAATGTCAATCTAACCAAAGCTAAAACTAGGTACCTGACAACAGACTCCCATACCTGGTACAACATTACATAAGGGATTACCTTTTAATTATCTTAGGTTAATGACTACCGGTTTGTTACTTGAAGTCTTGCCAAGTACTCTGATTTAATAAGAGAAGTGGACAGAAACCCCTTAAGAAGCGTGAAGGTTCTGTACTCATTTCAAAAAGGTGACTACCATAGAGGTTAATCATTCACGTTTCTGGTGTGTACTGTACCTTCTTGGCCTCTTTGAGTTGTTTCTGCAGGTCAGTCTGCTGCTCCTGCATCTTGGTCTTCCACTCCTGGAGCTGCTCCAGCTGAATCTTGTGTTTCTCCAGCTCCTTCAGCTTGACCTGAATAATCATTGTAAATATGAATAAATAAGAATACAAGTTATTACATATTTATAAAAAATAATCAACTTTAGATGTCTTTATATTGTATAGCACAATTCATACAGAGACAGCCAGTCAACGTGCTGTACATAATATAATAACAAGGTAATAAAGACAAAGACCTTGTCCTCCGCCCGCTTCATCTTCAGGGTCTCCAGCTTCTCCTCTAGGTCCTTCACCTGGCCACGCAGAGACTCTTCCTCCTGGGAACACAGAGAGGTTAAGGTGTGAAGGTGAACACATCAGGGAAGACAGAGAGAAAGGGGGGGGGGGGGGGGGGGCACTGAGAGAGGGGATAGTGGACATCTCAAATCAACCAGAGACGTTAGAACCCACATTCCAAAAAAACACCTCAAAAGCTCCAAGACATGTTCCCACCACCAAGAACCGTGTCTGGAGTAAACTCCTTTACTCAGTAATATTAAACCAAAGAAACTCTGCCCTCTGTTGGCATGCAGGTGAAGTGCAGTGGTAGTGAGGCTGAGGAGTAGCACCCTATGATCTCTGGATACGTCCCAAATGGCACCGTATTCCCTATTAAGCAGTGCACTATATAGGGAATAGGGTGCCATTTGGGGCAACCTAGGTTTGTTAGTCAAACAACATGCCCAGACCAGATAAGCATGCGTTCAGATACTGTTACCCTACCTGCTTTGATGCAGGAGGCTCAGCCTGTTTACAACGACAACATGGATGGAACACAACAGTCAAAAGACAACGAATGAAGGAAACACAATGGATGGAGGTGATATCATGGTGGAGCTGGGCGATGCGGACAAAAAGCCATAATCACAATAAACTGACTGAATCAATACAACAAATAGAATGATACGTTTAGAATAATGTGCACCAGCTTTTGTTGTTACCCTTCAAACTACTACTGCTAGTTTGAATGTTGTAGCCATCAACGGCCGACGGTCCATAAAGATGGAGGAATTCAGATATGACATCATTGTTTTTAGCACTACCCACAGAGTTCTTAAACTACGGCGCGCGACATGGTTCAATGTGCCAGTAAATATTTTATTTTATTTTTATTGCCGGCGTCTTAAAGCTTTGGGATCATGTACACGGTGCCAATGACCATACAAATAGTAACGGAGATCGATGAACAACACTGCAAACTTGGCAAAACAAGGAATGTGTGGTAAGTACACGGGGGCCGCCATCTTCATGCACAGTCGCCATTATCCCAATAATCACCCCATATTAGCAAACTTAATTTCAAACTTCACTTTTCTGTAGGATAGGCTAATTATCGTAATGAACGATGTCATCTAAACATCCTCAGTAAGTGGTATGTGTCGATCATTTTTTCGGTTTATCGTCTCAGCTCTATACATGACATATCAGGCTGCAGGCTTTGTTCCAGCCCAGTAGTAAACACATCCAACAACGTATCAATGTTCTGATAATGGGGTGTTTTCTTTCTGTGCTCGACCAAATAACTCCCCAGAACCTAAGGTGATGATCTGATTGGCCACAGGGGGTTGTGGACTGACCTTGCTAGGGGTGGCGGGGGTTTGAGCTCCGGACGTGGTGGGGATGCCGCTGGGCAGGGGGACGACAGGAGCCCCCAGCGCACCCTTGGAAGATAGGCTGCCCTCGCTGACATCCTCCCTGGACCGAGAGCTGGACAGACCGATGGCCCGGGGAGCCTGGAGAGGTGGGAGGTAGAGAGAGGTAGGACATAGAGAGAGGTGGGAGGTAGAGAGAGGTAGAGAGAGGTGGGGAGGTAGAGAGAGGTGGGGAGGTAGAGAGAGGTGGGGAGGTAGAGAGAGGTGGGGAGGTAGAGAGAGGTGGGGAGGTAGAGAGAGGTGGGGAGGTAGAGAGAGGTGGGGAGGTAGAGAGAGGTGGGGAGGTAGAGAGAGGTGGGGAGGTAGAGAGAGGTGGGGAGGTAGAGAGAGGTAGAGAGAGGTGGAGAGGTAGAGAGAGGTAGGAGGTAGAGAGAGGTGGGGAGGTAGAGAGAGGTGGGGAGGTAGAGAGAGGTGGGGAGGTAGAGAGAGGTGGGGAGGTAGAGAGAGGGGGGAGGTAGAGAGAGGTGGGAGAGGGGGGAGGTAGAGGTGGGGGAGGGGGGAGAGTGTGGAGGAGGTAGAGAGAGGTGGGGGTAGAGCGGTGGGGGAGGTGGAGGTAGAGAGAGGTGGGGGTAGAGCGGTGGGGGAGGTGGAGGTAGAGAGAGGTGGGGGAGGGGGGTGGAGGTAGAGAGGTAGAGAGAGGGGGGAGGTGGGAGAGGGGGGAGGTGGGAGGTAGAGATGTGGGAGGTAGAGAGAGGTGGGGGAGGAGGTAGAGAGAGGTGGGGAGGGGGGAGAGGGTGGAGGTAGAGGGAGGGGGAGACGGTGGAGGTAGAGGGAGGGGAGAGGGTGGAGGTAGAGAGAGGGGCGAGAGGGTGGAGGTAGAGGGTGGAGGTAGAGGGAGGGGGAGAGGGTGGAGGTAGGGGGAGAGGGTGGAGGTAGAGGGAGGGGGTGGAGGTAGAGGTAGAGGGAGGGGGAGAGGGTGGAGGGAGAGAGAGGGGCGAGAGGGTGGAGGTAGAGAGAGGGGCGAGAGGGTGGAGGGAGAGAGAGGGGCGAGAGGGTGGAGGGAGAGAGAGGGGCGAGAGGGTGGAGGGAGAGAGAGGGGCGAGAGGGTGGAGGGAGAGAGAGGGGCGAGAGGGTGGAGGGAGAGAGAGGGTGGAGGGAGAGAGAGGGGCGAGAGGGTGGAGGTAGAGAGAGGGGCGAGAGGGTGGAGGTAGAGAGAGGGGCGAGAGGGTGGAGGTAGAGGGAGGGGCGAGAGGGTGGAGGTAGAGAGAGGGGGAGAGGGTGGAGGTAGAGAGAGGTGGAGGTAGAGAGAGGTGGGGGAGGGGGGAGAGGGTGGAGGTAGAGTGGGGTGGGAGAGGGGGGAGGTAGAGAGATGTGGGGGAGGGGGAGAGGGTGGAGGTAGAGGGTGGAGGTGGAGGGTAGAGGGTGGAGGGTAGAGGGTGGAGGGTAGAGGGTGGAGGGAGAGGGTGGAGGTAGAGGGTGGAGGTAGAGGGTGGAGGTAGAGGGTGGAGGTAGAGGGTGGAGGTAAAGGGTGGAGGTAAAGGGTGGAGGTAAATGGTGGAGGTAGAGAGAGGCGAAGAAAATATAGAAAGAGAAAGGGGAGCGAGAGAGGAGAACAGGAAGAGGGAGAAATACAAGTAAAATACATGTAAAAGAGAACCACATCTGTGAGACCGTACCATTACCTGTTAATCCCAGTGACCATAAAAACAGACTGCTCCCGGAACTGAACACAGAAACATTCCACCCAGAGCCCAGGTGAACTCCGGTAAACCTGTATCTAAGTGAAACCTGCCGTGGTGAGCAAATACCACACCCAGTGCCATATAAGTCACCCTTTACTGTGCTGATCTGGCCTACACTAAAAAGTAGCAACAGTGCACAAGGAACTGGCCAGGTGAACTGAACTGTCTGTAAAAGGGTGAACTCTGGTTTTAGAGGCACTACTACAGTAGTAAGTTACTGCTTCACATTTTGTGGGGACTTGCTTAAAATACTAAAACTAACTACGCTGTCGTTTTTCCAGTTATTGCAGTGAATTTGACCTTTGACCAATAACCCGAATGACCAGAGTTCACCCCTCCAGGACCAGAGTTGATCTCTCCCAGGGGAGTCAGGTGCTTTGAGGCCTGGAACGTACCATGAGGAGGGAGGGGAGGGAGCTGGCGGAGGAGAGACGACCTGGAGTGTTCCACTGTTGTATGAGAGTAGACTGTTAGGGGTTGAAGAGCTGTCTACTGCTGTTCTCTCTTCCTGAGGGAATCTTCTAGAACAACTTTATACACTCTACTACTCTCACATTCTATAGTTAGGCCTAAACAGATACACACACCATGTACTGACGTGTGACATACTCTCAAGTAAAATACTGACTGTTGATTATCTCAGTCTATGACGTTAAACTGAAGCAGGAGATCTCCCACTCTAAAACATCATTCCTTCCCAGACTGTGGTGAGCTACTTTCCTACTCTGTCACATACCTACATCTTCCATATTCATGAGCTTATCAACATTCCATTGCTCTAATCTACCTCGGAACGTACTGCTGTGACATCACAATGACATCACGATCTACAGTAGGAATGGACAGGTGGGCTCTTCTTTAACGGAACCCTGTTACCACACCATCTGCTGTTCATAACAAGCTCACCTTGGTGCTACGACGGGTGACGGACTGGAGGAGGAGGAGGAGGAAGAGGAGGAGGAGGGTATAGTAGCGGCGGAGGAGAGGATAGAGAACACACACAAACAGGCCCAGCAGAGACGGCGAAGGGCAGTAGTTAGCAGGGCAGAGAGGCAGAAACACACAGGGTTAATACTAGTCAAAACACACTGATATATCACTCTCCAGCAGACTGGACTGCTTGCTGTGTGTTACTGCATTCCCCTTAGTCACTTAAAGGAAAACTCCACCCAAAAACTATTTTAGTATTTGCTTCGTTGTTGACATACAGAAATACAGCCGGTTTGACGCATTTTGCATCATATGATGCAACATACCGGCTGTATTTCTGTATTTTGAAAGCTGCATATCTTGAAAACTTCATTGCTGACATGCAAAACATTTTGGAACTATATCAACTATTGACTAATCAAACAAATACCAAAAAACTGTTTTTGGGTGGAATTTTTCTTTAAGTCTTTATGCAAATATTAAGTTTGCGCTGATAACCTCTACTTTTAAAAACTGAGGTGACGTACTGTAGTTAATATATAAGTGGGTGAAGTTGATGTTAAAAAGTATATAATATGACTTAAAATAAGTTTAAAAATAAAAAAATCCCAAGTGAAGTCGAGGCAAAAACAAGGCGCATCACAATGCAAGCAAGAATACACTTGTGTCTGAAACTTTAACAAAAAAACTATAAATATATATACATATATATACATATATAAAATGAACCTAACAGCCAGAAAATGGAACATCATGCTCCTAAATGTGTCATGGAACCAAAGTGAAAACGCAACAAAAATGTACGGTGACATGAAACACCCATGTTATCCATTAGCAGTATAAAGTCCAAAAGACAAACTGCAGAAAAGCTGTGAGGCCAAAAATATTACCCTGAACAGCCTAATTCAAAAGAAAACGTGACAAGCAAGCAACCACCATGGCAAAGTAGGTGAGCATAGTTTTAAATATCTATACCTTCTTGGAAATGGGCGTCTGTAATGGGATTTGGGGGAGCAGGAGAGAGGGAGAGAGAGAAGTAGAAAAGAGGGAAGAGGTCAGGTAGGTCACTTGGAGGGAGAGAAAAGGAGAGGGATGGAAATCGCTCCGAAACAAAGGTCAGTATTTTTACTGTACCTGTTTGACTGATTTTGGAACCTCAGGGATGTCTGAAGATAAAAACAGAAAGAACAGATCATATGTTATTATAAACACACACAAACATCTATAAACTACTTCCAAACCCTTTAGAAATACTTTAAGTGGACCGTAATATAACAGAAAGAACAGATCATATGTTATTATAAACACACACAAACATCTATAAACTACTTCTAAACCCTTTAGAAATACTTTAAGTGGACCGTAATATAACAGAAAGAACAGATCATATGTTATTATAAACACACACAAACATTTATAAACTACTTCTAAACCCTTTAGAAATACTTTAAGTGGACCGTAATATAAAGTGTTACAGTAGCTAGGTTTCCATCCAAATGGCAACAGATTTTCTTGCAAATATTCTATATCTGCTTAACAACAATACGCGCATTTCCCCACCAAATATGAGTTTCCATCAAATGGACTTGTTGGGGATTAAAAGGCTGTGCGTGACGACGTAGTGCACATAACATTGACTTCTGCGGTTTAATTCCCATGAAGTGAATAAAAAAGTTCAATGGTTTTCCATCGCATTTTCAACTCTACTGATGGTTTTCTCATTCAAAAGAAAATGGCATTATATAGTGAATGTGCCCACTCTGGTATTGAAACGTGCTCCTTAGCCAACAACTGGCAGATACAGTGTGGGTATGATGAGATTATTATGGATATGTATTGGAATGGTGCATCACAAGGTCACAACCTTGCCCTTTCACCACCCTGTGAAATTCCTCCCTTATTTCATCTGCAGTCTAATGAACTGCAAGCTTTCCAGACGAGTCGTAGTGGGAAGACCACACAACATGTCATCGCGTGACTCCAACTTTACTTCCATATGATGGTTATTATATCAATATTTGTGCATAAAAAGAGTTTCTGCAGACAATTCTCACATAATGAATTTTACCGACACTAAAAGAACCCACCATGTCTACAGTATTTCGTTTTGTCGACATTTGGAAAGTTAACGGACACATTTTCTGTTTCCATCAGGCCTGTCATGACATTTTTTATCGAACATGTACTTTACGCGCATAAAAATGTTGGATGGAAACCTGGTTAGTGTTGTCTTTATGATTGTAGCCTAAAGATCAGTGCCATACTATCCAGGGTTGGGGAGAATTCCATCTCAATTCAGGAAGTAAACAGAAATTTCTACAAATAATTATCATAGAGAAGCATTCAGGACAATTAGAATTGGAATTTCAGTTTACTAACTGAATTGACCGAATTGAAATGAACCCCAACCCTGATGCTATCTGAGGCCATGTAAATGAAGGCTACAGCTTTGTTATTCTGCTCACCTTTCTGCTTGGACAGGAACTTGGCAGTGGAAGACTCTGGGATGTCTGGAGAGGTGGCACCATCTTCCACTAGCTGGATCTGATAGAGAGAGAGACGGGTTCAATACACCAGTCTATTACTCTTCCACAATGTGTGTCACAGTTAGAGAGAGAGTGTCTGTGTGTGGGGTTTGGCGTGTTAGCTTAGTTACCTGGGACTGGCGCACAAAGATGCCGCAGTTCTCATCACACTGGAAGTATCTCTTCCCCTGGACCGTGCCATCATTCTTGCCCTTGGGCTCGTCCAGGATCACACCCACCCACTTGCCCGTGGCAAAGAGCGTGGCGCCCACATACGCCACCGTGCCACGCTGGCCCTTACCGATCACCTCCACCACCGAGCCCACCTTGGCAGGCTTGCCTCCCCCGTCCGCACTCATCTTGCTCAGGAGGGGGCTGCCGGAGATCTGGGGGGTGGGGGTGGAGAGAGAGAACATAGTTTAGGACAGAGGACCTTGTGACTGCTGTTGACACTGCCGGTGTTAGTCTACAGCCTCACATCGGTTTGATTTTGTTGTGATCTTTGCACTTCTCTGTGTGCCTGGAAATCTGTCATTTATCCCCAAACAAGAAATAATGACAACTGAGTTCTTGGTGAGATCTAAGATAAAACATTTGAACATTGGATTTTCCACAACAACAAAGTGAAGCATGCAAACATATTTTTATTGATGACAACATTCCATGCCATCAACTCGGCCATCAGATTTGCCACCAATGCTCCTTACAGGACACATCACTGCACTCTATAATCCTCTGTAAACTGGTCATCTCTGTAAACACGTCGCAAGACCACTGGTTGATGCCTATTTTAAAACCCTCTTAGGCCTCACTCCCCCCTATCTGAGATATCTACTGCAGCCCTCATCCTCCATATACAACACCCATTCTGCCAGTCACATTCTGTTAAAGGTTCCCAAAGCACACACATCCCTGGGTTGCTCCTCTTTTCAGTTCTCTGCAGCTAGTCACTGGAACGAGCTGCAACACTCAACCTGGACAATTTGACCTCCATCTCTTCATTCAAAGACTCAATTATGTACAATCTTATTGACAGTTGTGGCTGCTTTGCGTGATGCATTTTGTCTCTACCTTCATGCCATTGATGCTGTTGTCTGTGCCCAATAATGTTTGTATCATGTTTTGTGCTGCTACCATGTTGTCATCGTGTGGTGTTGCTGCCATGCTGTCTTGCTGCCATGCTGTCTTGCTGCCATGCTGTCTTGTTGCCATGCTGTCTTGTTGCCATGCTGTCTTGTTGCCATGCTGTCTTGTTGCCATGCTGTCTTGTTGCCATGCTGTCTTAGGTCTCTCTTTAAGTAGTGTTTTATTTATTTATTTTTTTACCTTTATTTAACCAGGTAAGCTAGTTGAGAACAAGTTCTCATTTACAACTGCGACCTGGCCAAGATAAAGTAAAGCGGTTGTGCGTTTTGTCCTATATTTGTATTTTTAATCCCAGCCCCCGTGCCCACGGGAGGCATTTTGGTAGACCGACATTGTAAATAAGAATTTGTTCTTAACTGACTTGCCTAGTTAAATAACTAGGCCTAATTGCTCATTAGTTCCCATAACTAGGCCTAATTTCCCATTAGTTCAGACTGCCAGGAAGAGGCTGAGAGGGAAAATGGCTTATATAGGCCTATTCCACTACAAGTACTAGAAACAAACAACATATTGATGATATATCCATGAGGTCTAGTTCCCTCCTCTGAATGTCAACTAGCTGACTCTTAGCTAGCTAGGCCATATAGACACACAGCCAGCTGACTCATGCTAGCTAGGCCACAGACAGCCTGAGGACAGAGCAGTCACACGCCCAGTCATATGGTTCAGCAGACTGTAACCATTACGGCCGGTAGACACACAGACAGTACCGCTCACCGTCTACCCACATTGAGGAAATCTTTGAGAAATGGTCAAAATGGGCCATGGAGGAACATGGCAAACATCATATGTGGGTCTTCAGGGAGGCAATGCCATGTGAGAGGAGACCAGATTAGCTGTAGCTAGCCTGATAGATATAGTCCAAAAGGCAGACAACTGGGAGGAGTAGCCAGGATCATGGCAGGAATGGTGTTAGTCAGAAACTGGAAACAAGAGAACTAGAAACTGAGCTCTTATGTCATAACACCGGAACATCCAGGAAATGCCATTAACATTGGGATAGTCTACCCTTCCTTCCTAACCGTGACTTCTTCAGCTGAAGCGGTGAACAGATCATGGAGCCACAACATGTTATTTCATCATCATCATCACCAAAATCATCATCTTCAGCACCGTGCTGCATAGCCTGCATTGTGAGTAAAACTAGTATTTTATCTTCATTTCTGTGCCAGCAGAATCAACAAGAGAACTGCTCTTGATACAGTTCTGTTCTCGAATGTGGCACCACTAAAAATGGTTGACGCAAGTATCAAATCAAAAGTAGCCTATAGACAATCACTAGCCTTACGTAAAATAACTGACTGTTGCTGTTTGTCCGTTCAATCAAATCAACTCATATGTAGGAATTAGTCTAGTCTTAGACAGAATATCAGATAGGACTCACCAAGCTACCCCGGCCCATTGCCAGGACGGCCACGGAATGCCGCCTGCGCATTCCAGCCATATTGACTTGCCTTATTTATCCGCAAAATAACAACAGTATGAAACAGTGTAAGCTTTTCCATCTCTCCTCCTAGCTTCTCTCACTGTTTTTCTGAGAGGAAGTGTTTGTGACAGAGACAGGAGAGGAGAGAAAAAGAGAAGGGTCTCTGGCAGGGGAAGCTATTAGTGATGCTTTGCCTTCAGCATCCAGAAATCACCACAACTCTAAGTGAGCTTGTGTACTTCTCCCGAATCACAGCAAGTACACAATAACATTGTTGTCTCCAGCTGTAGCAGCTAGATCATTATGGGAAAACAGAAAATAATCTTGCCATAACAATACCTGACAAGACACTAGTAGGGCCTGATATGGACCTCTGTACTGAAAGAAGAACATCACTCAGTCAGTGAGAAAGGATGTGTTTCTGATTATGCTCATGTCAGCACTTGACTGTCACCAATAGAAATGATCATCCTCCTTTTCAGGAGTATCTACTTCAGAGGTTGTCAGTGTCATCTTGCCCTGTAAGATCAGGTGAAAGTGTCATCCAGCACAAACATTATGAGTTGGCAAGCTAAACTAGCTAGCTACCCAGCCAGGTTCAGTGGTTAACGTTTGTCATCTAACTTAGTTAGCTAACGCTAGTTGGTTACTTAGCTAGCTAACTGTGGAGTGTTTCGCGTCAGTCAAAAATCTGATTGTAATGTTAGCTAACGTTAGGTAGCTCGAGCAAACAAATTAGCTAGCGAAGTACTCTGAAAAATTTATATTCATACAGTTTTCCCATAGAAAGAAGCAGTGACTGTGGCGAGCTAACGTTAACTAAAATCATTTGCTAGCTAACGTTAAATCAACAATACATTTCATTGTAGCTAGAAACGCTACCTAGCGAACGTTATATTCATAGCTAACGTTAGCTAACGTTATACTAGATGCGAAGTGTTAGCCTGACAGTCAATAATCTTGAGAAGATAGATAACGTTAGCAAACTTCTACCACCTACCTGCAAATTGACAAAGTTAGGTTTGGTATGATGTTCCAAAAGAACTTGTTGGTTAAACGGAAGAAAAAAATATACATGCAAGGGTCAGTTAGCAAAATGCCATGTCCACCCTATAATAAGCTATTATAAGAACGGTCCACCCACAACAACTTCCGGTGCTTTTTTCTTATTATAAATGGTCTACTTCCGGTTATTCTGACAAAAGTGACATTTGTATTAATTGGAATTACATTACAGTAGTTCCAATAACAATGGCTAATACATTTTTAACATCAGGACACGATATCACACAAACATAAAAAAACGAATATATTCCAAGCGCCCACACCTGTTGTATTGATGGATAACTATGTGCACTGACAATCCACGGTGGTGAGTAGGCCTACACAGGTCAGCTATATAATATAAAGTAACTCAACTTCTAAATAAATGTTGTTAAACTTCATTTTCGCGTTTTATATACAAATGTGAGACATGTCTAGAAGTACCAATACGTTTCTGAAATCACTAGCAACCTGAACAAACATCAAAAACATTTGCAATCAGTATTTGGCGCGACATATCAAATCAAATTTCAAATCAAATCAACTTTATTTATATAGCCCTTCGTACATCAGATGATATCTCAAAGTGCTGTACAGAAACCCAGCCTAAAACCCCAAACAGCAAGCAATGCAGGTGTAGAAGCACAGTGGCTAGGAAAAACTCCCTAGAAAGGCCAAAACCTAGGATGAAACCTAGAGAGGAACCAGGCTATGAGGGGTGGCCAGTCCTCTTCTGGCTGTGCCGGGTGGAGATTATAACAGAACATGGCCAAGATGTTCAAATGTTCATAAATGACCAGCATGGTCAAATAATAATAATCACAGTAGTTGTCGAGGGTGCAGCAAGTCAGCACCTCAGGAGTAAATGTCAGTGGGCTTTTCATAGCCGATCATTAAGAGTATCTCTACCGCTCCTGCGGTCTCTAGAGAGTTGAAAACAGCAGGTCTGGGACAGGTAGCACGTCCGGTGAACAGGTCGGGGTTCCATAGCCGCAGGCAGAACAGTTGAAACTGGAGCAGCAGCACGGCCATGTGGACTGGGGACAGCAAGGAGTCATCATGCCAGGTAGTCCTGAGGCATGGTCCTAGGGCTCAGGTCCTCCGAGAGAGAGAAAGAAAGAGAGAAAGAGAGAATTAGAGAGAGCATACTTAAATTCACACAGGACACCGGATAAGACAGGAGAAATACTCCAGATATAACAAACTGACCCTAGCCCCCCGACACATAAACTACTGCAGCATAAATACTGGAGGCTGAGACAGGAGGGGTCAGGAGACACTGTGGCCCCATCCGATGATACCCCCGGACAGGGCCAAACAGGAAGGATATAACCCAACCCACTTTGCCAAAGCACAGCCCCCACACCACTAGAGGGATATCTTCAACCACCAACTTACCATCCTGAGACAAGGCCGAGTATAGCCCACAAAGATCTCCGCCACGGCACAACCCGGGGGGGGGGGGGGGGCGCCAACCCAGACAGGAAGATCACATCAGTGACTCAACCCACTCAAGTGACGCACCCCTCCTAGGGACGGCATGAAAGAGCACCAGTAAGCCAGTGACTCAGCCCCTATAATAGGGTTAGAGGCAGAGAATCCCAGTGGAGAGAGGGGAACCGGCCAGGCAGAGACAGCAAGGGCGGTTCGTTGCTCCAGAGCCTTTCCGTTCACCTTCACACTCCTGGGCCAGACTACACTCAATCGTATGACCCACTGAAGAGATGAGTCTTCAGTAAAGACTTAAAAGTTGAGACCGAGTCTGCGTCTCTCACATGGGTAGGCAGACCATTCCATAAAAATTGAGTTCTATAGGAGAAAGCCCTGCCTCCAGCTGTTTGCTTAGAAATTCTAGGGACAATTAGGAGGCCTGCGTCTTGTGACCGTAGCGTACGTGTAGGTATGTACGACAGTACCAAATCGGAAAGATAGGTAGAAGCAAGCCCATGTAATGCTTTGTAGGTTAGCAGTAAAACCTTGAAATCAGCCCTTGCCTTAACAGGAAGCCAGTGTAGGGAGACTAGCACTGGAGTAATATGATCAAATGTTTTGGTTCTAGTCAGGATTCTAGCAGCCGTATTTAGCACTAACTGAAGTTTATTGAGTGCTTTATCCGGGTAGCCGGAAAGTAGAGCATTGCAGTAGTCTAACCTAGAAGTAACAAAAGCATGGATTAATTTTTCTGCATCATTTTTGGACAGAAAGTTTCTGATTTTTGCAATATTACGTAGATGGAAAAAAGCTGCCCTTGAAACAGTCTTGATATGTTCATCAAAAGAGAGATCAGGGTCTACAGTAACGCCGAGGTCCTTCACAGTTTTATTTGAGACGACTTTACAACCATCAAGATTAATTGTCAGATTCAATAGAATATGGTGAGTGACGGTTGTTACTAGTTATACACAGCCACAAAGTCTAAATTTGGTAAATCGTATAAATTAATTTAAACAATATTAGCTTTTTGGTCTTAATTTAAGGTTAGCAGTGTGGCTATGGTTAGGTTTAAAATAACATTTTAAGAAGATACCTTACATAAATCGGTGGAGTTTCTTATTTGCGATTGTGGTAACTAGTGACGACCTAGAGTGACGTGCTCAACTAGCAATGCGCAAAACGTTTATATAGAAACAAAACTGATTAAAATATTCGTACTGTTTTTGCATTCACATGAGCTCAGTAGAAAAAAAGGTTCCAAAAGGGTTAATCAACTGTTCCCTTTTGAGTTCCATGTACAACCATCTGTAGAAAGGCCTCTACATGGCACCCAAAAGGGTTCTACCTGGAACCAGAAGGGTTCTTCAAATGGTTCTCCCATGGGGACATTATTTGAGATTTGGGTTTACAGGTATCAAAATCGAATACATATTCTTTGGCACATTCTTGTAAACAACAGGTGTAGACTTACAGTGAAATGCTTACTTACGGCCCTTCCCATCAATGCAGAGAGATAAAATAGAGAAATATTAACACAAGGAGTAAATACACAACGAGTAACTATAATTTGGCTATATCCACATGGCAAGTACCGAGTCGATATGCAGAGGTAGGAGGTAATTCCGCAACAGGATAGATATTAAACATTAGCAGCAGCGTATGTGATGAGTCAAAAGAGTTAGTGCAAAAAGGGTCAATGCAGATAGTTAAATAGCTACCTGGACTAACTATTAAATAGTTACCGAAATAGCAGTCTTATGGCTTGGGGGTAAAATCTGTTCAGGGTCCTGTTGGTTCTAGACTTGGTGCATCAGTACTGATTGCCGTGCAGTAGCTGAGAGAACAGTCTATGACTTGGGTGGTATAGAGGTCCTAGATGGCAGGGAGCTCGGCCCCAATGATGTACTGGGCAGTGCACACTACCCTCTGTAGTGCCTGGTCAGAAGCCGAGCAGTTGCCAGTTGCCAAGATGCTCTCAATGGTGCAGCTGTAGGACCTTTTGAGGATCTGATGGCCCATGACAAATCTTTTCAGCCTCCTGAGGGGGAAGAGGCCTTCTCGTGCCTTCTTCACCACTGTGTGTGGACCATGATAATTCCTTAGTGATGTGGACACCAAGGAACTTGAAGCTCTCGACCCGCTCCACTACAGCCCCGTCAATGTGGATGGGGGTGTGCTCGGGTCTCAATTTCCCATTATCCACAATCAGATCCTTTGTCTTGCTGACGTTGAAAGAGAGGTTGTTGTCCTAGCACCACACTGCCAGGTCTCTGACCTCCCTGTAGGCTGTCTCATCATCATCGGTGATCAGGCCAACCATGTTGTGTCGTCAGCAAACTTTATGATGGTGTTGGGGTCGTGCATGGCCACACAGTCGTGGGTGAAGAGGGAGTACGGTAGGGGAATATGCACGCATCTCTGAGGGCCCCTGTGTTGAGGGTCAGGGTGGTGAATGTGTTGTTTCAGGTGGTGGCGGCCCGTCAGGAAGTCCAGGACCCAGTTGCAGAGGGAGGTGTTCAATCCCAGGGTCCTGAACTTAGTGATGAGCTTGGAGGGCACTATGGTGTTGAATGCTGAGCTATAGTCAACGAACAGCATCCTCACATAGGTGTTCAGGTGGGAAAGGGCAGTGTGGAGTGTAATAGTGATTGCATCATCTGTGGATCTGTTTGGGGCGGTATGCGAATTGAAGTGGGTTTAGGGTTTCTGGGATAATGGTGTTGATGTGAGCCATGACCAGCCCTTCAAAGCATTTCATGGCTACATATGTGAGTGCTATGGGGCGATAGTCATTTAGACAGGTTACCTTGGCGTCCTGTTCAGGGGGTTTACTTGTACATCAAGCTGCCTCACGCTACAGAAGCAGGAGATAGGCTCCTGCTCCTATGAGCCGCTCCGGCTCGCACACGTTAAGGCTCGTGCAAGGCTGCTTACTTACCTTGGCGTTCTTGGGCACAGAGACTATGGTGGTCTGCTTGAAACATGTAGGTATTACAGACTGGGTCAGGGAGAGGTTGAAAATGTCAGCGAAGACACTTGCCAGCTGGTCAGCGCATGCTCTGAGTACACGTCCTGGTAATCTGTCTGACTCTGTGGCCTTGTGAATGTTAACTTGTTTAAAGGTCTTACTCATATCGGCTGCGGAGAGCGATATCACACAGTCGTCCAGAACAGCTGGTGCTCTCATGCATGGTTCAGTGTTGCTTACCTCCAAGCATAGTTGTGTTAGTCAACATAGATTAGTCAGATGGAAAAGATATTCAGAGCCTTTTATTCAATGGCTTGGTAGGCTATCTTAGATTGTTGGCTGTTAAAGGCTCTCTATGATGAAAAGAGAACTATGAATGTTAGAGATCGCCTGCACAAATAAAAATACACCTTATGGAACAGCGGGGACTGTGAAGAGATACACACACACACACACACACACACACTCACAGGAACAGACACACGCACACACACGCTAGCACACGCACTCTACACACACACACATACATTGTAACATTGTTGTATGGTGGTATTATACATGTTGTATTGTAGTGGTGTAATATTGTTATATGATGTACTGTTTTTATCTTTTGTTTTATGTGTGATGTAAGCGCCTTAATGTGTTTGGATCCCAGGAATAGTAGCTGCTGCCTTGGCCTAACCCTAATACTTGGCAGCTAATGGGGATCCCTGATAAATACATCAAATTAAAATGCAAAAATAAATACTTTGTAAAGGGCTGACAAAATACTTTTTGTAGTTAGCTTATGTTTAGAGCTTCAACCTCAGGATAAGACTAAAATCATAAAATAAAAATGTGTACTTATCCCATCCCAAAACCCGCATAGAATGATGGTTTTAACATGCCTTTCAGTCCAACAATTATATAACCATCTGGTTGTGGAGACTGTAGTCAGGAAGGAGGGAAGGCAGCAGCCCAGATCTATGTGAGAAATGTGAGGGAGGAAAAAAAAGAGACTGACTGGGTCAGTCTGTAGCGCAACTTCACTTTATGCAACAGTGTAACCAACCTTCCATCTGAAGTACCATCTGAAGCATTCCACCGCATATACAAAACGTTGAGCTCTCAGCTCTCTATAAGAACTAGAGACTGAGATAAGCAGCTTACTTTGTGGCACACAGTGGCAGTGAATAATGTTTTGCCTACTCTTTTTTATCACTCTAAGACGATAGCATACCCGCTGAAGAAAACCAAATAGATCTATACACAGAATAAGTGTCACTAAAAATAAATCATTGTAGTTTGGACAACAGTTTCCTGTGTGCGCCTGCGCTATGATGGAATTAGCGTGGGGCTGTGCGGAGATGGCCAATCACATCACAGACGAGGTAGGCTACCGTAACCCACCAACCGGGCCTGCTGGGAGGCGCTTGGCTAGAGTGCAGCTTTGGGTGAGCTGGGACAGCTCAAGACCGCAAGGGCGACAGACCAACAATCAGGAAGTGTGACGAGCAGCAAGTTATCCGTGTCACTCTCGTCTCTTTTTCCCAGCAAGGTAAGAGTTATATTGACTGGCATTACTTGAATTAATTATCATATTACTGAGATTAAATAGTTGCTGTGATAGTACCTTTTCGTTTTGATACTATTTGGTGAATGCTTAAAAGCCCTCTGAGAGTCCCATGAAGGGGCAAGAGTACGGAGCTCGATAGAGCGACATAACGTCGCTTGACAGCGACGCTTGACAGCGATCCCATACACTTGTATGGGATCAATATCAAATGTATTGTGAACACACAGCATGCATTTTGTTTTCGTGTATCATGATCTGTACAGATAAGCACCAATCCACAAATGTAAATCACTTTCCACAAACACCTTTTGATTTGTATTTGTAAATCGATATATTGCATTAGACTTTTTTTTATAACTGCAGATATGCAGGTCATTTCCAAGGGCCTTAAGTAAAATGACTTCCATTAGCACAATTCAAATTGTGCCATTAGCACAATTAGAGTTATGAGGTAAAATGGTTTTTCTTTATCATTATTATAGTTAAGGAACCCGAGCAGCACATTCTCCCATAGAAAAACAAAAGTCATCAAGAATAACAACATTTATAAAACTATGAATATCTTGCCATCATTTCTTTACAAGTAGACAATGCCAAAATAAATGCAAAACTGTTTCTGGATGCTCAACACAACTACAGTTAATGTTAATGTATTTTTTCATTTTATTCAGGTAATGATTCGCAAGGTAATACTTATGGATCATTCTGAAAGAGACCTCTTTGATCTTGTTAACAAGCAGGTATTTGTGTGGTAATAACCAGACTTTTTCCTAATAGATATTATTGACAAATGTATTCCAGTAAGTTGTGACATAAGGAATGGATGCAATATCCCTTTGAAATAAATCACGTATAGATCTGTTGTTCTGAGGGAGCAAGGAGAAACATATTTCCTATTGGAGAGTCAACTGGATTAAGCGAGGGTAGGTCAAGAAGGTGAGGTCTGGTTACACCTCTAAACAACATGAGAGGTCCAGATGGAATAGCATTAAAGACTATGGCGAACTCTCTAGGTGTAACAGGGATATTGTAATGAGGTAAAAAATCCTCATATTGAGTAACAATCCTTCTGCATTAAAAAGTTGACTCACCAGCGGGATATGATTATTAAACCAGTTCTTAAAAAATAGACTTGTTTCTATACAAAATATCCTTATTGTTCCAAATGAAATACCTATGCGGGGGAAATGATGTTTATATATTAACAACTACGCTAATAATACTTGTCTATGAAAAGCAGATCATTTTGTAGGAATCTTATCAATATTATAGTTACAAAGTAACATCAAATTGAAGCCACTAAAATGGGAGAAGATGTAAGGAGGGATGCAATTCCAAATTGAAGTAAGATTCTGAAATGTTTAGCCCAATTTATCTTAAGTATTATTGAAAGTAGGAAAATCCCAAAAAATTGAGTCCACCATATTCATATGTATTCATAACGACAGATTTCCTAGTATAATGTGTACGGTTTTTCCAGATGAAGTTGAAAAGCATCTGGTCAACTGCTTTACCTATTTTGTTGTCAAGATGCAGGGACTGGGCTGCATAACTAAGTCTGGAGATACCTTCAGCTTTAGAAAGCAATACTCGACCTTTCAAGCATAAATCCCTCTGCAACCAATGGTTCAACTTCTTTTAGTTTTTTTCGATAATAGGTATGAAATTTAATGAGCATCTTATCTTTCCTGTTGACCCTTACACATGGTAATCCCAAGGTATGTTACCTTTTCCTTGACTGGAATATTGCATATAGTATATATGCAATAGGGTATCACACAGTCTTTAACAGCATACAATTTACACTTATTAAGGTGTAGGCAAAGACCAGATGCTTTGGGAAAAATATTTATCACGTCGACTGCTCTAGGAATCTGATCAGCATCTTTCAAAAAGAGGGTGGTGTCATCTGCAAGCTGACTTATGATAATATCTCTGTCAGCAATAGAGATCTCCTTTATATTGCTGGATTTAACAGAACATTTAAGAAGTTGGGTTGCAAGCAGGAAGAGGTAAGGCAAAATTGGGCAACCTTGCCTAATTCCTCTTTTCAAATCTAGTAGAAGTGCCATCCTTTAATTTAATGGAACTGTTCCCATTCATTATAAAGAGTTTCAATAGTACTACAAAATAATTCCCCAAAACCACATTTGTCAAGGGAGAGAAATAGAAACTCATGTTCCACTGTATTAAAGGATTCATAAAAGTCTAAGAAGACAATTGAACTACCTTGGAAGATTAGATCCGAATAGTCAATAGTCTCCTGTCCCTGACAATCTGTTCTTAGATCAGTGATAGGAAGCCTGTCTGACAAGGCACCCCTGTTCAAAGTATATCTGATGATGTCCTCAAGGGGCTGTGCCTTGTACCAATACCTTTTTAATACAACACATCTGTATTGTGCCCAAAGACAGGGGAATTAGTTTCCATTAATTACAGAACAAGCACAGTAACATACTTTTTTAATTGTCCTATAACTTGCTACCATGCTATTACCATGTTGGTCCCACTTTCGGTGCTATAATGTAAAGTTCTACGACAGTGCCAGTACTCTGCCCTCCTGGCCAGGTGTCCCGGATTTACGTTTACTATGTTACGTCTAGTCTATGAGACCAGGCATTTAGGCCAGGGTTCCCTTGAAAAATAGGTATTTTGACCTCACCTTTATCAGGACAACCTGGTCAAATAAAATAATAATAGTTATGTAAGTCACCCTTTATTTGAATAGGTCAATGGATCAAACTATGATATAAAACAGCTGTCTTTGTCCTAATAAAACTGTTACCAAGAATTTCTACTTCTTGGTTTTATGTCCATATAGATGACAGACGTGGAGCTGATGAAGAGGATGTTACGGGCGGTGCTGGCGGCCAATAAGAGCGGGCCCGGGGTGTCTTTGTCTCGCCTCCAGTCTGAATACAAGGCTCTGACTGGTGAACAGATCCCTCATAAACAGATGGGTCATGCCAGTCTGGACACCCTGCTGCACAGCATTCCCAGCGTGGTTCACATGGAGCGCAACCGTACTGGGGAGGTGAGGAGAGAGTGTACACACATACACATACAAACTCATGGATGGATGGATGCATGGATGGACGGATAGATGGATGGACGGATAGATGGGTGGGTGGGTGGGTGGATGGACGGACCGGGAGACAAACAGCATGAGGAGAAAACACACAAACACATAGACGGACGGACATGGACACACACACACACAACACATGTACACCAACACGCACATATATACACACACACACACCAACACTCACAGACACACAAACACGCACACGTACACACACACAGTCTTGTACAGCTAACCTTGTGGGGACTCAGATTTCAGTCCCATTCAAAATCTTATTTTCCCTAAACTTAACCCTAAACCTAACACTAACCCCTACTCTTACCCTAACCTAACCCTAGCATCTAACCCTAGCATCTAACCCTGAAACTAACCCTAGCTTCTGACCCTAACTCAAAATGTAATTCTAACACTAATTCTAACCTTAACCCTGAACCCCCTAGAAATATAACATTTGACCTCGTCAGGACTAACAAAATGTCCCCAGTTGGTCAAATTTTTGTTCGTTTACTATTAGTCCCCACAATTCGCTTACTGCACACATACACTCCAGTGGCTGGCTAAAGATAATGAAAGTATCAAAAGATGTCTCTATGAGACGTCAAAGTAATTAAAGCAATGATCCTGAACGATTAGCATCCTGCTGGTGTGAGATAATGAGTGTGCCCTGTGGTGTGTGTGTGTGCACGTCTGCGTGTCTCCTCTCGATCCTCTCCAGATGGTGTGTTTCGCCTCAGTCTCCAGCGAGACGGCCCACGTTGCCAAACTGGTGGCTCGACAGCGTACCTCCAAGAAGACTGGACGACCCCAAATGGTCAACTGTCAGATGAGGGTCAAACCGGCCGCCCCTCTCATCCTCAATGGTAGGGGGTATGTGTGTGTGTGTGTCTGTGTGTGTGTGTCTGTGTGGGGGGAGGTCTTTGTCTGACTGCCTAATCCATATTATTTTTCAATATGGAGTGGCTTCGGAGCTGACTTTTCTTGACCCCTCTTCCCCACAGCTAAAGGTCCCCACGCTTCTGCGCATGTGCGGGTTTCTACATAACAGAACCGAATACAATAGCAGTGTAACATTACTGGAAGACAAAAAACACCACCTCATTTCTTATGAGCATTTAGGATGATTGTGCGTGGCCAAAACGCAACAGTTCGTGCCACTAAGCAAAATATGTGCTTTGATTAAAATCAACACAGGTAGACTATGCTGCAGTTTGTTAACACCATCTACTTTAATTTACTCACTGTACATAATTTAAAACAACGCTGTAGGGTACCTCGACGCACCGCTGTAGGCTACCTTGACGCAACGCTGTAGGCTGCCTCGACGCACCGCTGTAGGCTACCTCGACGCAACGCTGTAGGCTACCTCGACGCAACGCTGTAGGCTACCTCGACGCAACGCTGTAGGCTACCTCGACGCAACGCTGTAGGCTACCTCGACGGAACGCTGTAGGCTACCTCGACGGAACGCTGTAGGCTACCTCGACGCAACGCTGTAGGCTACCTCGACGCAACGCTGTAGGCTACCTCGACGGAACGCTGTAGGCTACCTCGACGCAACGCTGTAGGCTACCTCGACGCAACGCTGTAGGCTACCTCGACGGAACGCTGTAGGCTACCTTGACGCAACGCTGTAGGCTACCTCGACGGAACGCTGTAGGCTACCTCGACGCAACGCTGTAGGCTACCTCGACGCAACGCTGTAGGCTACCTCGACGGAACGCTGTAGGCTACCTCGACGCAACGCTGTATAACTCAAGAAGCTCTAAATGCATATCCCCATGAGACTGATTGAGGTCCAAACGTGGACGTATCATTCACTATTGACTGGGAGACATGTGAAGGGAAGGAGACCACAAAAATGTGTGTGTAAAATAGAGGTAAAGAAACGTGCAGAATGTGATTCAGGATGCGGTGGGACAGGGTGGTTACCTACGGGGATCCGTAGCCTCAGCCTTTTCCATAGCCACCAAACCTACAGTGTAGAAAGGCATATTGGGTCTTATCTGAGCAGGGCAGCCTTGTGTGACTGTCTCTGTATATACCTGCTATTATATTAGCAGAGATCCAAGCCTTTTGAAACTGAGATTTCACCTCATACTGATTCCATTGAATGTTCCCTTTTGGAATGAAACTGGTGACGATGCAATTAACTTTTATCAAATTACACGGACACTTAAGCTTGATTGTAGAATAAGTCTGAACTCAACTACTTAAACACGTTTGGAATGGGACCGCACTGGGCACACGCTGGTTGAATCAACGTTGTTTCCACGTGGAACCAACGTGGATTAAACGTTGAATTGATTGACGTCTGTGCCCAGTGGGACAGCGATGTAGGACAATGTATGTACTGGATTTACAAGAGTATGCTGACAGGTTGAAAGTTAATGACATGGAAAGGTAGCTTGACTATTTCCTTATTAAGTTGTCAGTGTTCTGTGCATTCTTTCAGTATTCAATACATTCTTTCAGTATTCAGTACATTCTTTCAGTATTCAATACATTCTTTCAGTGTTCTGTACATTCTTTCAGTATTCAGTACATTCTTTCAGTATTCAATACATTCTTTCAGTGTTCTGTACATTCTTTCAGTGTTCTGTACATTCTTTCAGTGTTCTGTACATTCTTTCAGTGTTCTGTACATTCTTTCAGTGTTCAGTACATTCTTTCAGTATTCAGTACATTCTTTCAGGTGGTGTTGTTGTTCAGTAGTTTTACGTGCTGCTATGGCAGGTACATGTAGTGGCCTATTTTGCTCCTTGTTCCTCTGAGGGACCAGACTGTACCAGAGGTGGGCCTGGGGGTGAGAGAGATGAAGCAGAGAGAGGGAGGGGGAGGGATGACGCAGAGAGATAGAGATTGGGGAGGAAGAGGGAAATGAAGCAGAGAGAGAGGGGCAGGGAGAGCGAGAGGGGGGAGGGAGATGAAGAGAGAGAGAGGGGGAGAGAGATGACGCAGGGAGATGGAGATGAAGCAGGGAGGGAGGGAGGGAGGGAGGGAGGGAGGGAGGGAGGGAGGGAGGGAGGGAGGGAGGGAGGGAGGGAGGGAGGGGGATGAAGTAGAGAGAGAGAAGGGGAAGGTAGGGAGGGGGGAGAGAGAATAAGAAGGGGAGAGAGTGAGGGAGGGAAGCAGAGAGAGAGAGGGGGGGAGATGGAGAGAGAGGGGGGAGGGAGAGAGAGGACGCAGAGAGAGATGAGGGAAGAAGAGAGAGATGAAGCAGAGATAGAGGGGGGGAGAGATTAAGCAGAGAGAGGGGGTGGGGGAGGGAGGGAGAGATGAAGCAGAGAGGGGGAGAGAGAGAAGGGGGATGAAGTAGAGAGAAGGGGGAGGTAGGGAGGGGGAGAGAGGGAGGGAGGCAGGCAGAGAGAGAGAGAGAGAGAGAGGGAGGGGGAGAGAGAGGGAGGGAGGGAGGCAGGCAGAGAGAGAGAGAGAGCGAGAGAGAGGGAGGGGGAGAGAGAGGGAGGGAGGCAGGCAGGCAGAGAGAGAGAGAGAGCGAGAGAGAGGGAGGGAAGCAGAGAGAGCGGGAGAGCAGGAGACAGAGAAAGATAGAGCAAAGAAACTAATCGTAGCTGTGAACAGAGCATTTGGAAGCAAGAGGTAAGGTGCTGATTCGCATGCCAATGCAGCAGCCTCTGTCTCTTCCTGCCTCCTCTCTCTGTCGGTCTGTCTCTCTCTCTCTCTTTATTTCTATCTCTTCCTCTCTATCTTTCTCCCTCTCTCCCTTCACATCTCCTGAATGGAGGCTGATTACAGCTAGAAATATTGTGCCTTTCTGAAATCCAAAACCAGGAAACTCTGGGATGCTACTTCTGCTGTATCTGTCTCTGTCTCGCCACCTCCAGTGTCGCCTCGCCTAACCTCAGATGGCGCGTCACTAGACACTGTGTAACTGAGTTGCGTTGTGAGACAGACTGCCACATTCGGTAATTAGCTGAAGCTGAAGTATCTGTACAAGCAGTGGAATAAGGAGGCGACCTGGCTGCGGTGGAGGACTTGGTGAGTATTAGGTTCTGCAGAGGTGTGGAAGGGAGGATGAGAGGAGGAGGGAGGAGGAGACAGTCAGGCTTAGTGGTATGGTGTGGAGTAGTGTGGTGTGAAGTGGTGTTGTGTGGTGTGGAGTGTGACGTCATGACAGCTGGGATGGGCTGTAACATATCAGACAGAATCAGACAGGTCAGAGTTGCGTTGTGAGGCAGACTGCCACATTCGTGAGTATTAGGTTCTGCAGAGGTGTGGAAGGGAGGATTTTGTCTAACTGTGTTATTTTCTCCCCTTGCCAACTGACCTGTTGTAGATGATGGATGTGAAGGGCGTGCGTTTCTGAGTATGACGTGGAATGCTTTGCCTATTTGTGTGTGTTAGTTCTGTACATGTTTCTATGTGTGTATACAGCTGTGTATTTCTTATCATCCTGCCACCACCATCTTTGTCTCCTCCCTAGCCAAGCCCAGAACCTCCCTGAGACAGCCTGACCACAGGGGTGTGGGGCGAGGAGGAGGTGGGGGCGGCCGGGGATTGGGAGGCCAGCATGGAGACTTCAGACAGGGGAGGGACATGAGGAACACCCAATCAGAGGGAAAGAGCAATCAGAGCTCCAACCAGAACAAACCAATCAATCAGAACACCCCTGCTACCAGGAAGTCCTATGTGCCCTTTGAGAGGTGAGTGGTGATTAGTGGAAACCATAAACTAGACTGGCTAGACTGCACTAATCATTCCCTTATGACTGAAAGGAGTTCAATGGAGGAAGAACTTGTCAAAAATAAAGACAGACTGACGTTTTCTCGCTCTGCTGACCTAGTACTGTGAATAGCTATCCTCTGTTGGGGCTGTTTGAAATTCTGTCCTTGTAGAACGACTCTCTAGAAATGAAATAGTTAGAGTTTCTTACTCTGTTAAAGGTGGAATCTGCAGTTGGGGGAAATAGTGCCACTGGCCGCTCCACCACGGTTGTTATTGTTTCTGTTGCGGAGCTGAGGAGCGTTTCGCAGATTAGTGAAAAACATTTCAGCACATATTGTTCTCGTCTACCGTGCGTGCGATGATGTCAGAGGGAGAAAAACGGTTTGTTTTCAGTATCTTCTTTGTTGTTGTAATAACGCAAATGGATGTGGCTGTTTCACCATTAAGGATTCCAGCTTTAAGGAAATATCACTTTGAGTTGCAAGCATTGCCGTCGCTGCGGGGGGGGGGGGGGATTCTGTTCCATGCACTCTACAGATTAGCAGCCCAATGAATCAGCATGTCTGTAGTAGGACAGTCACTTTCATCTGACGTCTCAAATCAAATGCAAAGAGACACGCAGGCAGGCAGCATGCACACACGCACGCAAACACACGTACGTACGCACGCACACACACACACACACACACACACAGATATACATGGACACACACACTCACACACAGATATACACTCAAACACACACACAGATATTCACACACCCACAAACACACGCAGATACACACACACATGCACACACACAGATATACACTCAAACACACGCACAGATATACACACACCCACAAACACACACAGATACACACACACGCATACACACATGCCCACACACACACATCTGAGTGTATGTGAGGTCACTCACATTACAGCCAGGGTTGGAGAGCAACTGATTACATGTAATCTGATTATACAGTATATATATATTTTAAGTACCTGTAATCAGTTACGTTATCAGCTAAAATATTGTAATCAGATTCAGATATATTTTTTTTAACTAGATGATTACTTCTTGGATTCATTTTAAATTCAGAAAGGATGTTTGCGGAAAAAAAATACATTGACATCTTTCTGTTTTCTCAATGGCATTCAATTCAGCATGGAAGAAAGGTGCAAGTTTAAATTTGTTCCACCTGAGCGAGTCTGACTACAAGTCAGAGACCACTATGATGTCAGAGACCATTACGATGACACACCAAATGCGTTTTATGAATCCTTTTTTTATTCTTCTAATGCCTCATAAGGGGAAAGTAATTCAACATTAACTGAAAGTAATTAGATTACTGAATTTGGTTATACAAATGTAATGTTACTGCTAAAATAATTTGACAGGTAACTAGTAGCGGATTACATTTAGAAACTCACCTACCTACCCAACCCTGATTACAGACGGTCTCAAAAGTTTATCTGGCTTCCTGTTAACTGTTGGGGCAGAAAGTATTTAACAGTTACAGTTGAAGTCAGACGTTTACATACACCTTAGCCAAATACATTTAAACTCAGTTTTTCACAATTCCTGACATTCAATCCCAGTAAGAATTCCCTGTCTTAGGTCAGTTAGGATCACCTCTTTATTTTAATAATGTGAAATGGCAGAATAATAGTAGAGAATGATTTATTTCAGCTTTTATTTCTTTCATCACATTCCCAGTGGATCAGAAGTTAACATACACTGAATTAGTATTTGGTAGCATTTCCTTTAAATTGTTAAACTTGGGTCAAACGTTTCAGGTAGCCTTCAACAAGCTTCCCACAATAAGTTGCGTGAATTTTGGCCCATTCCTCCTGACAGAGCTGGTGTAACTGAGTCTGGTTTGTAGGCCTCCTTGCACACACATACTTTTTCAGTTCTGCACACATATTTTCTATAGGATTGAGGTCAGGGCTTTGTGATGGCCACTCCAAATACATTGACTTTGTTGTACTTAAGCCATTTTGCCACAACTTTGGAAGTATGCTTGGGGTCATTGTCCATTTGGAAGACCCATTTGTGACCAAGCTTTAACTTCCTGACTGATGCCTTGAGATGTTGCTTCAATATATCCACATCATTTTCCTCCCTCATGATGCCATCTATTTTGTGAAGTGCACCAGTCCCTCCTGCAGCAAAACACTCCAACATGATGCTGCCACCCCTGTGCTTCACGTTGGGATGGTGTTCTTCAGCTTCCAAGCCTCCCCCTTTTTCCTACAAACATAACGATGGTCATTATGGCCAAACAGTTCCATTTTTGTTTCATCAGACCAGAGGACATTTCTCCAAAAAGTATGATCTTTGTCCCCATGTGTAGTTGCAAACCGTAGTCTGGCTTTTTTATGGCGGTTTTGGAGCAGTGGCTTCTTCCTTGCTGGCCTTTCAGGTTATGTCGATATAGGACTTGTTTTACTGTGGATATAGATACTTTTGTACCTGTTTCCTCCAGCATCTTCACAAGGTCCTTTGCTGCTGTTCTGGGATTGATTTGCATTTGTCACACCAAAGTACGTTCACCTTCCTGTGCGTTATGACGGCTGCGTAGTTCCATGGTGTTTATACTTGCATACTATTGTTTGTACAGATGAACGTGGTACCTTCAGGCGTTTGGAAATTTCTCCCAAGGATGAACCAGACTTGTGGAGGCCTACAATTTTTTTTCTGAGGTCTTGGCTGATTTCTTTTGATTTTCCAACGATGTCAAGCAAAGAGGCACTGAGTTTGAAGGTAGGCCTTGAAATATATCAACAGGTACACCTCCAATTGACTCAAGTGATGTCAATTAGCCTATCAGAAGCTTCTAAAGCCATGACTTTCATTTTCTGGAATTTTCCAAGCTGTTTAAAGGCACACTTAGTTTATGTAAACTTCTGACACACTGGAATTGTGAGACAGTGAATTACAAGTGAAATAATCTGTCTGTAAACAAATGTTGGAAGAATTACTTGTGTCATGTACAAAGTAGATGTCCTATCTGACTTGTCAAACTATAGTTTGTTAACTAGAAATTCTCCAACCTAAGTGTATGTAAAGACTCCAACCTAAGTGTATGTAAACTTCAGACTTCAACTGTATATGTAGCTATCCATCCTAGTTTACAATATATAATATTTAAATGTAGATTCCAGTGTTATGTACAGTGGGCCCAGGAGTTTTCCTGTGTGCTGACCACAACCTCACCTGACCTGACCAGGGGAAAGAAACTCCTAGGCTATGATTTATGGACGGGAGTTTTTCCTGGTCATTCAACATGGTTATGAAAACTCCTATAAACTCATATATCCACCTGCATTGCTTGCTGTTTGGGGTTTTAGGCTGTGTTTCTGTACAGCACTTTGATATATCAGCTGATGTAAGAAGGGCTATATAAATACATTTGATTTGATAAAGTACAGTCATTTGTTAAAGTAGAGGTACGTGTGAAAGTAAAACCATTGTTGATATACAATAAAAGACAGATAACGGGAAATCCAATGAGAGATGGCTGATCTTGCTCTGTTTTGAAGATTTGGCACACATTGCATTTCTTAGAGACCGTTTTTAGAGACAGGTGGGACTTTTTTGCACTAAATACATATTGGCTCATCATATATACTGTAGTTTCCCGAACCAATCTCTAAGGATTTAGAAAGGCAAGCACATGCCATTCCGGTGCACATTCAAGTGCTATCCACCCTCGGGTTTTTACTTTTCAGCGGGAGCTTGTTGATCGGCATCTCACAGCCCTCGATGAACCAATGTTTTGGATGCAATCATCAGCAAAACGACCAGTTAAATACAATTTCGATACACCATCGCACAACTGGTTGAAGTCAAGAGGGGTTTCTTTTCCATTAGGGCTCCCAAATACGAACGGAACAATTGACAGCACGCACATCGCCATAAAAGCACCAAATCAAAACGAGTTCAACTATATGAACTGAAAAGGCTTCCACTCATAATGTGCAGGTGATAGGTTATGTGACGCGGGAAAGACTATAGTGGCCAGGTGGAATGCACCACTCGTTCATTCTGCAGAACAGCAATGTTGGCCTATACACCTACAGGAGGGAGCTGTTGAGGATGGATGGCTTATTGGTGAGTGTTGCCTACTCATTTGAAGTAAATTTGCCATTGCTAAAGCTACTTGAATTGTCCTAATGGTCCTCTCTTTGTAGCAATGTTTACTGGTCAAGCCACAACTGAGCGAGCCAAATAAAACCTTTTGGCTGTACTCAATCTCTGACACTAGCACCTCTTATTCAGTCTCAGAGAAGTATTTTTTTCCAAGTTCTATTTGGTTGTGCTTTGTATTTTATGGTACTGCGTTGTATATTCCCCACTGGCTTTAAAGGGAGGATTTTTGACCCTATGTGGTTAATTAGGGGCGTTTCGAAATGCAAACAGCCAAGGTCGTGCACGATCACTGAAGCTAATAACAATTGGTATTTATCAATGGTTATCTACTACCGGTGTGAGTATGATGCTCGTAGGTTTGTTTGATAAATCATACTTTTATTATGCGTACGAACATTCTAAGTTCCGTTCGCAAGTAGTATTTTAGAATAATTTCTATGCAATAATGATAAATGAGGACCCGGGCCCACAATTATCTATGTCTGGGGATTTCAGGCCTGTTTCGGGTGCTGTTCTGCCTAGCGACTCTGTTGTATAAGCGTGATCTATTCAGAATGTTATGCTCCCATTGTCTAAGGTAATTCTGGGATGGAGAAGATCCCTTCAGAGAGAATTATGGGTAGTAAGTAGAAGGGGAGAAGGCTCACTCACCCATTGAATTGAATGGGGATGACTGTTCGAGGAATTATTCCATTTCTATGAGGATATCTCAGGCCTCTACACTCTAGCACAGGCCTAATGTTTATGGTGTGTGAACATGGTACAGTAGAGTACAGCAGTCTCATCTAACACTGACTGAGTTGACTGATATTGCTGGCTTCTTCCGCCTGAGTCTTTTTTTGGTGAGAAATGGGGACACAAACTGCCATTATGTATCCAACCAGGAAACTAAACAAAAAGGAAATGAATGCAAGTCCTTGTGTTATTCCTCCATTGTCCGCCATTGGTTCAGAAGTGTCTGTTTTGTCTGATTGTGAGGAATTCTTAGTCAGGTGAACAGAAGGACTTGAGTTCCTGTATGTTGTTATGATCACACCACGTCTCGTTAATCATAAGGCATACCCCCCCACCCCTCTTCTTACCAGAAAGATGCTTGTTTCTGTCGGCGCGATGCGTGAAGAAACCAGCTGGCTGTACCGACTCCGATAGCGTGTCTCGAGTGAGCCATGTTTCCGTGAAGCAAAGAACGTTACAGTCTCTTATGTCTCTCTGGAGTGCTACCCTTGCTCGGATTTCATCAACCTTGTTGTCAAGAGACTGGACATTGGCGAGTAGTATGCTCGGGAGCGGTGCGCGATGTGGAGCCTGACCAGAAGACCGCTTCGTCTGCCCCTTAGACTCTCTGTCATTTGAAGGATACAGTAGAAATGGTTCTAAGTCAACACTCTCTCTCTCTCTTCTTGTTGTGTGTTTTAGGTCAGACAAAAGGATGACCCTGCCGTCACTGTTCCAGAAGGAAGTGTACACTCATTTCTCCAGGAACACCCAGAGCAACTGTACGTGGGACACTGACACACACACACACACACACACACACACACACACACACACACACACACACACACACACACACACACACACACACACACACACACACACACACACACACACACACACACACACACACACACACACACACACACACACACACACACACACACACACACACACACACAAATGCCCAGCAGAGCAACAGTATGTAGGACCGTTTAAGGACTACAATAGACTGACTGTCCCAGATCAGGGGTTTTATCGGTTGCTGTTTTCATCTGGGGTGTAGTTCCTCACAGAGAGATCAGTCTTTACATCAGAAGTAAAACAGCTGTGTAAATGACTGTTTCAAGAGATGACTGACCCCTCTGGTTCCAGTCCTTCACATTACTGTCTTTGAATACAGCCTGTCTCAAAGCAAAAATCACATTACAGGCTAGAGATTAGCATTAGGCTGCTAACTCATGACTTAATTCTCGGTAATAAGAGACAGGTCTAGGAAAGCAGACCGTTTTTAGTGTTACCCCGAGGCACCAAAAGTCTCTTGCAATGTAACACAGAGATTTTCTCTGGGCCCTAGACTATAGCTGCCTTGTCAGGACAGACTCCTGGACTTATATATTCCATATGATCCCAAAAACTGTGCAATAACACGTCTATACCTGTATTATTTCATACAAATCGTGCCTAACCAATTTCACCTAAAATGTCCCCCTCTTTCCTCTTCCAGCTTCTACAAACTTCAAAGAAAATGCTGTCTCTGGGAAGCCCATGCCACATCACTACCCCAAGGACTACAACCCCTCACCCGGGGGGAACTACAACCCCCAGAAGGTGCAAGGGCGTATCAGAGAGGTGCTGAACAAGTACAGTAATGGTTTCTGGGTGTCCAAGCTGCCTCAGCTCTACAGAGAACTGTACAAACAGGACCTGCCTAGTGAAGCAATCAAAGACTTGGAGCACTGGACACACATCTGCACCGTACATACCATACTTGTATTGTATTTATACTGCTGTACAGTATTAAATAACACTGTTGAAATATCACTATCTTGGTAAGACCTGGAGCACTGAACACACATCTGCGCAGAATGTACAGATGTAGGAACCTAATTTGACCACCCTATTGCAGGAGAACTTTCCTGCAATGTAGGACATTAAAACTTGTAGTGTATTTGAGGTTTAAAAAGGCTTCTGAAGTTTGTAATTTCCACTTTGAAATTTCAGACTTGATATATCTTTACAAAAAATGTACCAACCCCTACAAAAATGTCCATTAATTATAATCCACATAATAATTCACATTTCCTGTTGCTGCAGGATTATTTTGATGTAGCAAACTAGCTCAAATTATGATCCTGTATATATTAAATACTTTATTTCAGTTTATTTTAAAAGCTGTATGAATAATGTATAGCTTATTAAACAGAACATTGTTTGAGTGTAATACTGATATTGTACATAGCGTTTTATTTTCTAGCCAAACATTTTCTATGTTTACATGGAGTTCAGTAATACCGTCATAAGCATCCCTCATCTGGTTCGCAAGAGCAAAAATATTTGCACCTTATACCCGTTGTAACAGTTGATACTCTCGAAGTCAAATAGCCTGTAAGTCCCCACAACTGCATAACGTATGG
Organism: Salvelinus alpinus; assembly: GCF_045679555.1. Lineage (NCBI taxonomy): Eukaryota > Metazoa > Chordata > Actinopteri > Salmoniformes > Salmonidae > Salvelinus > Salvelinus alpinus. The sequence continues at coordinate 23,600,947 of NC_092116.1, forward strand.
TGTGAAGTATTTTAATATTATGTGATTTATAATGGCAGTATTATCCTTTTGTGTGTTTTAGATCTGGGCATATATGTATCAAACGTGCTGATTTAGGATCTGTTTTGACTATTAGATCACAATGAATAAGGTTACATGAACAGGAAAGACCTGATCCTAGATCAGCACTCCTACTCTGAGATGCTTGATACATACTGTATGGCCACTGGTTGTTCTAGACTCTGTTTATCTGAAGAATATGTCCTCCTGTTCCAGGTAGAGAAACCATGCAGCAGCAACCCCAATGAGTTACTCCTCTACCCGGCTAAGGAACCAACACAGACCGCATCCCCTGTCCCTACCAGAGTCCAATACCCCACCTCCACCGCCTTCACCCCAACCATGGACATCAAGCCCCAGTCAAAGCCCCCTACCACCCCCTCTACCACTACCATGAGCCCCCTCCCACTCACCACCCCCTCTTCCTCCCCTAGTCCTCCAGCCTCCCCCTCCACCCTCTCTCCCGACCTCAGACAAAAACTGGGAGAGCTTCTAGTCAAATACAGCAATGGTCTATGGGCCCACGCCTTACCCAAACTCTACTTGGACATGTACAAAACCAAACTCCCCGAACACATCCTGGAGAATCTCTCGCTGCTCTCCGACTTCTGCACCATCGAATACCCCATGCCGGACAACCCCAAACGGGCCATTCTGTACAAGAGGACCAGGGAGGAGGAGAACCGCAACAGGAGGGAGTCAGTGGAGGAGTGCAGGGCCAGAGAGGAGGTGGGGAGGAGGCTCAGTACCCAGACTGTACCTCCTCTTCTCATCCCCCGAGAGGAGTACCCCTCTGTGTTGGTGGGGGAGGCTGCTAATACCAACGGAGTCATACTCCGGTAAGAACCAGTGGGATGGGCATGGGAGTCGTTTGGTTGTGGTGCAGTAAGAATATGCCCTCAGTGCTGTTTAACTAAGCCTTACCTGGATGAATAGAAAGAAATGAAAGATTCTCCTCTCGCTCTCTTCTTACCCCCCTCAAATCAAATTATATTTGTCACATGCGCCAAATACAACAGGTGTAGACCTTCCCGTGAAATGCTTCCTTACCCTCCCCTCTCTCCCTGTGTATCCTCCATCCAGGTACATAGGAGAGGGTTACTCCCAAGCCCAGGAGGCTCTGGAGGACAAGATGAGAGAATTCTACTGTTGCCAGGACAACAACACCCGTACTGGTGACAAGAAAAGTGGTACACCCCTGCTCTCCCTAACCTCAGGTCAGCTGGCTGCCGTCAGGACGGAGGAGGATGAGGAGGTACTACGAGCACAAGTCACAGAGGTCATGGCTGACAAGGTCAAGGTGAGTTCAAAGGTCAATTGGTTGAAACTTCGAAATGAATAAAGATACAATGATTTCTATATTGTAGGGTATATGTTATATTATGTTATATAATATATTATAATATATATTATATTATACTATGGTGCCATGTTAATGGTTTAAGGATAGGAGGAGAGTTTAGGGTTTGACATTTTAGAAAATGAATCACTTCTCTCCACTTTTTTTCACTGTTTTTTGCGAATCTGTAGGTTTACTATGTGGATCACGGGTTTTCAGAAGTCATCAGCAAGGCCAAAGTGTTTGAGCTGCATGAGAAGTTTTTTAACCTGCCTTTCCAGGCCACCAAGTGTCAATTGGCTGGTGAGTTTTGATCACAATCTTAGACAGTGAATTATATATATATTTTTTAAATCACAAAGTTACAGAAGGCTTGTTGATTTGTATACAATAGTGTTGCAGTCAGATGTTTGGATTCAGTTTCTTCTTCTTAATGAAGTGTCTGTTTTCCTACCTAGGTCTGGAGCCTTTCTACCAGGAGCCTGCTGTCCTGAAGAAGCTTGAGTCCATGGCCAGCGGCAAGATCCTGTTGGCTGAGATCCTAGAGAGAGGGCAGACCCCATTGGTGGTCCTGTACGACACGTCGCAGGATGATGATGTCAACATCAACGCTGCATGTATCAAAGCCCTGCAGGACAAGACTCTGGCCAGCCCCCTAAAGGTGAGTTACTGTCATAGGAGGGGATGATGATGTCAACATCAACGCTGTATGTATCAAAGCCCTGCAGGACAAGACCACCATACAGGTGGGTTACTGTCATAGGAGAGGAGAGTACCACTGTCAGTGGGTCGAAGACGTTCTTGAGCATCTTTCATCAGTATTGTATTAATCCCTGTTTTTCAGTCCATAGTATTTGAATCTGAGTGGAATGGGATCATGTCTAACCCAGCCATGGTTCTCTCTCTCCCCCTGTAGGTGAACAGTGCCTATATGAACGTGGCTGTGAGAAGTGTGTGTTCAGACGGGACCATCTACTGCCAGCTCCCGTCTCGAGGTCTGGCCAAACTCACTGAGATCCTGGAGAAGGCTGAGGCATACTTCCACTCACAGGTACCCGTGTGTCTGTGTGACTGTGTGTGTGTGCGTGTGAGAGCTTCTGTCTGTCTCGTCCTCTGAGGAGGCTGCTGAGAGCCAGACACAGTTGAGATTAAGGAACATAATCTGGGGTTAAGACACAGGCTACTTAGTTCATCTCATCACATGACACTGGAACTGACTGTCATTGACCCAGTGGCAACATAGTACCTACCGTAGTCCCCAGTTATCATTCACTAAGATGGTGTTCAGGTTTGTTCAGATGCACAAAATACAGACTCTCATATATATATATATATATATATATATATATATATATATATATATATATACCAGGCTACATAATATTGCATATACAGTGTATTCAGAGGGTATTCAGACCCCTTGACTTTTCCACATGTTACGTTACAGCCTTAATCTAAAATTGGTAAAAATAAAAACTCATCAATCTACATACAATATATTAACCTTGACCTGAGATGTTCTGCTTCAACAGTCTGAGTCAACGTAGATCTCATGTTTTTTTTTTTGCCTGTGTCTGTCTCACGTTGATGACATAATCCTGTCCTATACTGATAACATAATCTCTTCTGTGTGGCAGGTGACGTCAGAGTTCCTGGTATCCAGACCGTTCTGTGGGAAAGGCTGTCTGGCGCGCTACAAAGGCAAATGGTCTCGCGTGGAGGTGAGATGGATTCTATTGCCTATACAGTCAATAGTTTGTGGCAGTGATAGATACTGCATGTCTCAGCTACCGTTCTGCCTAAAGGTCATACCATCTAGCTTCAGTTTGACCCACAATGAAGAGGTGGAGGAGAAGGTGACTTACCTGGATGGAAGTTAACTAGCTCAATTCTACACCAAATATTGTACAAAATGTCTACAGATGGAGGATCTTAATTTGACCAGTATTGCCATGTCAAAATAATCCTGCAGCAACAGGATTTGAACGTTTAGTCAAATCAAATCAATCAAATGTATTTATATAGCCCTTCTTACATCAGCTGATATATCAAAGTGCTCTACAGAAACCATAATCCATAATGTTGCTTGGTCTGTGGTTAGGCTATTAGCTGGCCAAAATTAAGCTACATGAAAAGTGCAATACTTTTAATATAACTGTGTGTTAGTGTGGGTTTTCAGTGAATGTATGTAAATCATCAAGCTCCTGCGGTGCAGAAGAATTCTCAGCAACATAAGAGTGATCAAATTAAGATCCCACATCTGTAGCACACAATGCTAGCACATCCTAGACAACCAGGTCATATGTTATGTTATGTTATGTTATTATCTTTCACCCTCCCTTTCACCCTCCCTCATTCCCCTGTTTCTCCTATAGATCACTAACCTACATGGTAGTCGTGTGTTGGACATCCTCTTCACAGACCTGGGGGTGCAGGCCTCAGTGGAGGTGATTGAGCTGAGGGAAGTCCCACCTCCTTTCCTACGGGACCTGATTTCCATCCCACCACAGGTCAGAACATGGATGGATGGATGGATGGATGGAGGGATGTTGTGTGTGTGGGGGGTCTGTGTATAGGTAATGTAGTCAGTCCTGCTAGGCGTTGAAGTGTTGCCTGGGTAATGTAGTCTGACGTGCAGTAGTCTCTCTCTAGGTGGTGAAGTGTTGTCTGGCTGACCTGACTGTGAGTGGTGTGGGCTCCTGGACTCCAGACGCTGTTCAGTGGTTCCGAGACGCCGTGCTCAACTCCACAGACTGCAGCGTGAAGGTAATGTTTTACACCTCTTTTTCCTCAGTGTGATTGACTAGGCTTTGCATAGAACTCATCTTTTTTGTGAGTTTGTGACAACTTCCAATATCCATTCTGAGAATGTATCAACCCACACACATACTGTATACTCACACTGAGATACAAATGCATACAGATACTCCTGTGTATGTCACCATCGTAAACATAAAGCGGAATTCTTCTTAACATTGAGATTTTATATTACTGTTTTATATCTTTACTGTTTTACAGTGCATTCGCACAGAATTCAGACCCATTGACCTTTTCCACATTTTGTTACATTGCAGCTTTATTCTAAAGTTGATGAAATAGTTGTTTTTCCTCATCAATCTACTCACAATACCCCATAATGACAAAGCAAAAACAAGTTTAGACATTTTTGCACATTTATGAAACATAAAAAAACAATAATTTTTACATAAGTATTCAGACCCTTTACTTAGTACATTGTTGAAGCACCTTTGGCAGTGTCTTAGCCTCGAGTCTTCTTGGGTATGACGCTACAAGATTGGCACACCTGTATTTGGGGAGTTTCTTCCATTCTTCTTTGCAGATCCTCTCAAGCTCTGTCAGGTTGGATGGGGAACTTTGCTACACAGCTATTTTCAGGTCTCTCCAGAGATATTCGATCGGGTTCAAGTCCGGACTCTGGCTGGGTCACTCAAGGACATTCAGAGACTTCTCTCAAAGCCACTCCTGTGTTGTCTTTGCTGTGTGCTTAGGGTTGTTGTCCTGTTGGAAGGTGAACCTTTGCCCCAGTCTGAGGTCCTGAGCACTCTGAAGCAGGTTTTGATCAAGGATCTCTCTGTGCCACGTTTCCTCCAGACGTGACTCTTGGCATTCAGGCTAAAGAATTCAATCTTGGTTTCATCAGACCAGAGAATCTTGTTTCTCATGGTCTGAGAGTCCTTTAGGTGCCTTTTGGCAAACTCCAAGCAGGCTGTCATGTGCCTTTTACTGAGCAGTGTCTTCCAACTGGCCACTACCATAAAGGCCTGATTGGTGTAGTGCTGCAGAGATGGTTGCCCTTCTGGAAGGTTCTCCCATCACCACAGAGGAACTCTGTAGCTCTCTCAGAGTGACCATCGGGTTCTCAGTTTGGCCGGGCGGCCAGCTCTAGGAAGAGTCTTGGTGGTTCCAAACTTCTTCCATTTTAAAGATGAGGAGGCCACTGTTCTTGGGGACCTTCAAAGCTGCAGCAATGTTTTAGCACACTTCCTCAGATCTGTGCCTCGACACAATCCTGTCTCGGAGCTCTACGGACAATTCCTTCAACCTCATGGCTTGGTTTTTGCTCTGACATGCACTGTCAACTGTGGGACCTTATATAGACAGGTGTTTGCCTTTCCAAATCATGTCCAATCAATTGAATTTACCACAGGTGGACTCCAATCAAGTTGTTGAAACATCTCAAGGATGATCAATGAAACAGGATGCATTTGAGCTCAATTTCAAGTCTCATAGCAAAGGGTCTGGATACTTATTTAAATAAGGTATTTCTGTTTTTTGTCATTGTGCGGTATTGTGTGTAGATTGCTGAATAACAAAATAAATATTTAATCAAGGGGTCTGAATACTTTCCGAATGCACTGTATATTACTGTTTTATATCTTTGCATCTTTACTGTTTTATATCTTTGTTTTATGTCATTATATCCTCTTAGTATGAATATACAGTTTTTATATCTTTCGAGATTGAAAGTAGTGTTAGGTTTAAGCTCTTTGTGTATGAGAAGTGTAATTATCTAGTGGTAGACTGTAAGAATGTGTATTCCCAATAACTCCAGGTGCTGTCTGATAAGAAGCACAGAAGAGCATGATATGTACAGAAGAGCATGATATGTACAGAAGAGCATGATATGTACAGAAGAGCATGGATAAATCCTGGATGATGGAAAAGTACTGAAGTACATCTTAGTGGAAGGGAGGGGTTGAGGGCTCAGAGTAGAAATGGACACTCCACTGTATTGAATGTGTGTATTCAGCTGGTACATCTTTGCTGAGTTAACATTGGAAACGTCACTCTGAGATTGGGCTGTTTTGTATGATAAATATGTTTATTGTGTATTGAAATATTGGGCTTCTTATCCACTCCCCGACCTCTCTCCACAGATCGCCAAGCTGGATGAGACCAAGCGCAGTGTAGCCCATGTCTACCTGTTCCCCGACAAGAACTTCCAGGACCCCGCGAGGAGTCTCAACCGCCAGATGGCTGCCTCGGATCTCTTCAAACACAGAGGGGACCACTGGTAGGGCTGGGAGTCCATTTCAACAAGTCAGTTCCTGAATCCTACACAGTGTGGAATCTCCTGCCGTTGTGCGAACTCCGCTTTCTTGTGGGGTTGGGGTTAGGAAAAATACACTTGAGTGGCTCTTTGACAATAGTATATATTTCATCTTCTCTTATCACAGCCCTTCCAAGACCTCCACCTGTACCTCCACTGCCACCCTTACCTCTACCCCCAAGACCTCCACAACCACCACCACACCCAGCTCCAACGGGACCAAGCCCCAGCTGAGATGTGCCCGCTCGGAACCAAGGCCGACGGGGGGTACAAGCACCCCTCCGGGGACTCCCCCACCTCCCTCATCCACCACACCTATCAAGCTACCCTTGCTGCTGGAACTACCACCTGCAGGTCAGTACCATACAGTGCACTCGGAAAGTATTCAGACCCCTTGACTTTTTCCACAATTTGTTACGTTACAACCTTATTTTAAAATAGATTAAAAACAATTGATCAATTTACACACAATACCCCATAATGACAAATTGAATATTTTTTAAAATAAAAAACAGAAATTCCTTGTTTACATTAGTATTCAGACCCTTTGCTATGAGTATTGAAACTGAGCATCCATCATTCTTAAATGGAAGAAGTTTGGAACCACTAAGACTCTTTCTAGAGCTGGCCTCATGGCCAAACTGAGCAGTCGGGGGAGAAGAGCCTTGGTCAGGAACCCGATGATCACTCTGATAGAGCTCCAGAGTTCCTCTGTGGATATGGTAGAATCTTCCAGAAGGACAACCATCTCTGCAGCACTCCACCAATCAGGCCTTTATAGTAGAATGGCCAGACGAAGCCACTCTTTAGTAAAAGGCAGCCCGCTTGGAGTTTGCCAAAAGGCGCCTAAAGACACTCACACCATGAGAAAAAGATTCTCTGGTCTGAAACCAAGATTGAAGTCTTTTTGGCCTGAATGCCAAGCCTCACGTCTGGAGGAAACCTGGCACCATCTCTACGTTGGAGTATGGTGGTTTGCAGCATTCATGCTGTGGGGGTGTTTTTCAGTGGCAGGGACTGGGAGACTAGTCAGGATCGAGGAAAAGATGAATGGAGCAAAGTACAGAGATCCTTGATGAAAACCTGCTCTAGAGCGCTCACCTTCCAACAGGGTTCACCTTTCAACAGGACAACGACCCTAAGCACACAGCCAAGACAACACAGGAGTCGCTTCGAGACAAGTCTCTGAATGTCCTTGAGTGGCCCAGCCAGAGCTCGGACTTGAACCCGATCGAACATCTTTAGAGAGACCTTAAAATAGCTGTGCAACGACGTTCCCCATCTAACCTGGCTCTCACGGGCGTGCGCCTGACTGAGCTCATGGCATTCTGCCAGACACCTGATTGAAACGGCTCTTATTCTCTCCCCCTTCACAGTAGAAGCCTGAAACAAGGTTCTAAAGACTGATGACATCTAGTGGAAGCCTTAGGAAGTGCAATCGGACCAAATTCCCACTGTATATTGGATAGGCAAAGACTTGAAAACTTACAAACCTCAGATTTCCCACTTCCTGGTTGGATTTTTTCTCAGGTTTTGCCTGCCATATGAGTTCTGTTATACTCACAGACATCATTCAAACAGTTTTAGAAACGTCAGTGTTTTCTATCCAAATCTACTAATAATATGCTTATCTTAGCTTCTGGGCCTGAGTAGCAGGCAGTTTACTCTGGGCACCTTATTCATCCAAGCTACTCAATACTACCCCTCATCCATAAGACGTTAACAGCATTTTCACATAGGTGTTCCTTTTGTCCAGGTGGGAAAGGGCAGTGCGGCGTGGGATTGAGATTACGTCACCTGTGGATCTGTTGTGGCGGTATGCGAATTGGAGTGGGTCTAGGGTTTCCGGGATGATGGTGTTGATGTGAGCCATGACCAGCCTTTCAAAGCACTTCATAGCTACTGACGTGAGTGCTACGGGGCGGTAGTCATTTAGGCAGGTTACCTTCGGATTCTGGGGCACAGGGACTATGGTGGTCTGCTTGAAACATGTGGGTATTACAGACTTGGTCAGGGAGAGATTGAAAATGTCAGTGAAGACACTTGCCAGATGGTCCACGCGTGCTCTGAGTACATGCCCTGGTAATCTGTCTGGCTTTGCCTGTTTGATGGTTCGTCTAAAGGAATAGCGGGACTTCTTATAAGCATCCGGATTAGTGTCACGCTCCTTGAAAGCGACAGGATCTAGCCTTTATTTCGGTGCAGATGTTGCCTGTAATCCATTGCTTCTGGTTGAGATATGTACGTACGGTCACTGTAGGGATGAAGTCGTCAATGCACTTATTGATGAAGCCGGTGACTGAGGTGGTGTACTCCTCAATGCCATTGGATGAATCACGGAACATATTCCAGTCTGTGCTAGCAAAACTGTCCTGGAGAGTAGCATCCGCGTCATCTTACCACTTCCGTATTGAGTGAGTCACTGGTTCTTCCTGCTTTAGTTTTTGCTTGTATGCAGGAATCAGGAGGATATAATTATGGTCAGACTTGCCAAATGGATGGTGAGGGAGAGCTTTGTAAGTGTCTCTTTGTGTGGAGAAAAGGTGGTCTTGAATTTTCAAGACCTGGTTGCACATGTGACATGCTGGTAGAAATGAGGTAAAACAGATTTGTTTGTCTCTATTAAAGCCCCGGCCACTAGGAGTGCCGCTTCTGGGTGAGCATTTTGTTGTTTGCTTATGGCCTAATAGAGTCGGTTGAGTGCGCTCTTAGTGCCAGCATCGGTCTGTGGTGCTAAATATACGGATACGAATAATATAGTGTGTTCTACAGCTTATCATGAGGTACTCTACCTCAGCCGAGCAATACCTCGAGACTTCTTTAATATTATACATTGTGCACCAGCAGTTATTGACAAATAGACACACACCCCGCCCCTCGTCTTACCAGACGTAGCTGCTCTGTCCTGCCGATGCACGGAAAACCCAGCCAGCTCTATATTATCCGCGTCGTCGCTCAGCCACGACTCGGTGACGCACAAAATATTTGTTTTTAATGTCCCGTTGGTAGGATAGTCTCGACCGTAGATCGTTGAGTTTGTTTTCCAGTGATTGCATGTTCGCCAATAGAACCGATGGTAATGGTGATTTACTCACTCGCCTACACATCCTAACAAGGCGTCCCGACCTTCTCCCTCTGTATCTCCGCCTTTTCTTCACGCAAACTGTTTTCCGCAAAGCAGTATATCCTTCCCGTCGGGCTCATTAAAGAAAAAATCTTTGTCCAGTTCGAGGTGAGTAATCGCTGTTCTATTGTCCAGAAGCTCTTTTCGGTCTTAAGAGACAGTAGCAGCAACTTAATGTATAAAATAAGTTACAAACAATGCGAGGGGGGGGGGGGGAAAGAAAATAGCACAGTTGGTTAGGAGCCCATGAAACGGCAGCCACTACTCCGGCGCCATTATTATTATTATTACATAGTTCACTATGTAGGGAATATTTTAGAACAGACACCATGTCAGCACCTTTGAGAATTCCCTACTGTCCACATATACAGCGAGTTCCCAAATTATTGGCACCCTTGATTAAAGATGAGCAAAAAAAAAAGTTGCAATCATTTGGGATCTGACTGTATCTACAAATGCATTGTTTTATACAATATTTTAACATTTGATCAGTTACCTGACCAAGTTTTCCTGACCAAGATGGCCAATATTTAATCATGTTGCTAGGATGCCAAAGTCAATTCTAGTGTTCTATAGGTAATTATATGGTCCAAACTCTCTCTAAATCTGTCTCTGCTGCAGGTCATAACATGGATATCTATGTGTCGGTGGCGTGTCATCCGGGCCACTTCGTAGTGCAACCTTGGAGAGATATGTACAAGCTGGTGGTTCTGATGGAAGAGATGATCCTGTACTATAATAAAACAGAGGAGAAGCCTCTCAAAGGGGAGAAGAACCAGATATATGCTGCCAAAGTAGAGAACAAGTAAGTATGTTGGTAGTGGATGGGAGCGGGTGGCATTTTTTTGGGGGGGGGTTAATGTGTCTTGGGAGTGTGTTGGGCCACTGTAGCCCGGGAGTGTCTTGGGCCACTGTAGCCCGGGAGTGTGTATGAGGGATTTGGGTACGTCTTCTAGTAAGATAGTCTGACTGCATTCATTAACAGTGTACTAAATTGGGCACCCAGGCTAAGGATGAACTTGAATTAACAAACCTCTTGATTGAATTAACTTGATTAATTGACCTCTCTGTGCCCTCCCAGTTGGCACCGTGTGCTGGTGAAGGGGGTGTTGACCAACGGTCTGATGTCGGTCTATGAACTGGACTATGGTAAACATGAGCTGGTCAGCGGCACACAGCTCCGCCCCCTCATACAGGAGTTCCGACAGCTACCATTCCAGGGCATCACCGCACAACTCGCAGGTAACTAAGGAGAGTTGCCCCAGGCAACCATATAGCTTAGACTTCGGAATGCACCCAGACTGCAAAAGAATCAGCAACAAGTGGTTCTTCTGATCTGCACATATTGGAAAAAGAGTTACGTCCCTTATATGGCTGTGTTGTTGTTGTTGTTGTGAACAAATACCTCTGGAAGCATCTCTACATGTGTCACATGGTCCTTGAGCTTGTTAATGTCTAGATAAGTCCATTAGTTATGAGCATACAGATTGTTTGAGTAGGGAGTCCTCTGGTGGCCAGGATAGGAACTGAACTGAGAAATGACTTCAGTGTGAGTTATGAGTTTAGAGCAGGGGTGTCACACATATGGGCCGGATCCGGCCCACGAGGGGGAACTGTTTTGTTGTTTTTGGTGGACGGGGGAACTAATTTAAATGGATTAAAACCACATTTAAACTGTGTAGAAAGGATAATGGACTTATATTTAAACCGTTATTATACCTCCCTAATTATCACCGAAATTAAACCTAGACTGTCAGGGAGCATAGAAAATTCCCAAAATGATTGATAGAGGACTATCTTTTTTGCTATTTATGACCACGAGGACATTTTCAGTGTGGCTCTCCGGACCTTGTTGAAGATCGAATTCTGCCCCTGGGACAAAATTAGTTTGACACCCCTGGTTTAAAAGATATGTGATATAAATGTTTTACTTAACTTTTTTTTTCCATTTCATGAAATAAATTTTTTTACTTGCTTATTTCTCATACATAATTCTGAGGATAGCTTTTTTCATATGAAGCTTGTTGATTGGCTAACATTTCTTCTCCACCAATAGGAGTGAAGCTGAGGCAGTGGTTGGAGGAGGCTTCCATTGTGTTCTGCTTTTGTTGTTGTTGATTAACATTACTTTCCCCTCCACCAATAGGAGTGAAACCGAGGCAGTGGTCGGAGGAGGCTTCCATCTTGTTCCGGAACCATGTGGAGAAGAAGCCGCTGGTGGCTCAGCTGGAGGCCGTACAGGAAGCGCATCACCCCTGGGACAGGAAGTTGACCGTCTTCCTGGTTGACACCTCGCAGGAGGAGAAGGACATCTGGGTTCACGACATCATGGTCGAGTTCGATGACGAACTCACCAAAGAAGTGTAGTTAGATCAACCCTGTGCACAACAGTGCATCTAGAGTGCTGGTTATGGCAGGAACAACTAGGTAGGTCTATTCAAAACAAATGTTTAAAAATATATATATATATAATAAAGTATAAACATTTGTTTTGGATACCTAAGTGTAGTTGGATGCTGGACATTTCTACGGATGTTGCTATGAGAAACCAGAACGCCTGTTGCCGTTACAACGGGAGACAGTTGGAATGAGAGGAGACTTGTGACTTGGACTTGTTGTGCTTGAGAGTGGGGGGACACAGTGAAACACACTCTCGCTCACAGTATGGGATGGCATTCTGATCAAAAGCTCAATAATATCACCATCGTGCCGACTTCCCTAAAAGCTTTTTGCCCCACAGAGGAGTTGTCATAATCTGTTGAATGTCTAGCCGTGATATGGGATGGGTTTCCTGACGCCTTCGCTCATATGGTACTTTTGTTTTCTTGACTCAAGCCCCTCCGTAGAACAGCAAAGTCCTACATTTGACAAATTTCGCTCCTTGACTGGATTGTGGAGAGATAATGTAGCTACGAAGGCTTTGGGAAACACATTAGTGTTCCTCTAATTAGAAACAAATTATGGAAATAAATATGTATGTGATACATAAGCTGCATTAACAATCAACGCAAAAAACGTATTTACAGTGCATTCGAAAAGTATTCAGACACCTTGACCTTTTCCACATTTTGTTACGTTACAGCCTTATTCTAAAATTTATTAAATATATGTTTTTATCATCAATTTTCACACAATACCCGATAATGACAAAGCAAAACAGCTTTTTATAAATGTTTGCAAAATGTATTAAAAATAAAAAACGAAATGCCTTATTTCAATAGTATTCAGACCCTTTGCTATGAAACATGAAATTGAGCTCAGGTGCATCCTGTTTCCATTGATAATCCTTAACATGTTTCTACAACTTGATTGGAGTCCCCCTGTGGTCAATTATATTGATTGGACATGTTTGGAAAGGCACACACCTGTCTATATAACGTCCCACAGTTGACAGTGCATGTCAGAGCAAAAACCAAGCCATGAGATCGCAGGAATTGTCCGTAGAGCTCCGAGACAAAATTGTGTTGAGGCACAGATCTGGGGAAGGGTACTGAAACATTTCTGCAGCATTGAAGGTCCCCAAGAACACCGTGGCCTCCATCATTCTTAAATGGAAGAAGTTTGGAACCACCAAGACTCTTCCTAGAGCTGGCCGCCTGGCCAAACTGAGCAATCGGGGAGAAGGGCCTTGGTCAGGGAGGTGACCAAGAACCCGATGATCACTCTGACAGAGCTACAGAGTTCCTCTGTGGAGATGGGAGAACCTTCCAGAAGGACAACCATCTCTGCAGCACTCCACCAGTCAGGCCTTTATGGTAGAGTGGCCAGACGGAAGGCACTCCTCAGTAAAAGGCACATGACAGCCCACTTGGAGTTTGCCAAAAGGCACCTAAAGGACTATGAGAAACAAGATTCTCTGGTCTGATGAAACTAAGATTGAACTCTTTTTGGCCTGAATGGCAAGCATCACGTCTGGAGGAAACCTGGCACCATCCCTACGGTGAAGCATGGTGGTGGCAGAGTTTGAGAGGAATGGGAAAAACTCACCATACAGGTGTGCCAAGCTTGTACCGCATACCCAAGAAGACTTGAGGCTGTAATCACTGCCGACGGTGCTTCAACAAAGTACTGAGTAAAGGTTCTGAATACTTATTTAAATGTGATATTTCAGTTTTTTATTTTTTATAAATGTGCAAACATTTCTAAACCTGTTTTTGCTTTACACACTATAATATATAATGACAGACTGATAAGGGGGAAAAAACAAAGGCTGTAACGTAACAAAATGTGGAAAAAGTCAAGGTGTGTGATTACTCTCCGAATGCACTGTAACTCAACTTATCAAAGACTGTTGTTAATTAAGACAGTTACAGTATGAAGGCCTTTACCGAGACCTGAACACTTCAGTCTGACGTCATGAAGGTTTACAAAACGTAGTTAAAGGGATAGTTCAGCAATTCCTTTGGTCCATAGACTGCTTTGAAGGTAAAATCGCTGAACTGTCTCTAGAAATATATTGCCTCTAGTCAGTTGATGATGCAAAGAAGCTACTGTTATTTCATGTGACTTAGATCGGTTGGGGAAAAAATAAAAGTGGGTTTTCATTTATTTATTTTTCAAGTGTTGAATTTGTGTCGGATGACAAGACTTTCTGCAGATATCCTTAGGGGCCAGGTGTTTTTTCTGGCCATGTGAACTGTGAGAAAAACTCTATAGTTTGTTACAGTATTACAGTATTAGGCTAGTACTGCATTATAGGGCCCAAAGTCTTCCATGATCAGGAAAAACTCCTGACTCTAGATACGCTGCACGATATGTTGGACATTTTGCTGAATTGTTGAGTTACCGTTTGAGTGATGGTTTGGCTGGAGTTTAGCTGAGAACAGAATATCTACTTGGCTTTAAGGGGTAATTCAGCAATTTTTACATATTTAGATATTTTTTTCCTAACTTTGAAATCAGTCTACAGACAAGTAATGACTAATCCACACTTTGGTTTTGTTAAAATACACTGCTTTCATGGGGAGGAAACAAAAATATGTAAAATTGCTGAACTATCCCTTTAAGGGTATTGGTTTTCTTTTCGTTGACATTTAGACTTGAGGTTGACTGCATACAGTATGTAAAATGTTTTAGAAATAAAGTTAAAGGGTCAACTTTGCCAAGTTGTTTGCAGAAGTAAAGTTAATACTGAGACAGAAAGAAAACATAACTTTTTTTTTGTCTAGTTGTCACTCATAATGGAATTCAAATTCTTTATTAAAATAGCAATATGGTAACTTATCTACATGTCATATCACATCAGTGTCAATAAATTGATAAATAACCCAAATACATTAAAGTTCATACTCTTTCCCAACGTGCACACCTTCATGTCTTTTCTCAGTGACCGGGTATAGAGGAGAGAACAGAACTGAGAGGATGGGGAGCAGGAGGGGTGAGAAGAGAGGAGGGGAGGAGTACATCTCATCCTTAGATCTGATATACACATTACATCATTAGGCATGGATATGATCTTGTAGCATACATACTGACACAAACACGTGTAGTTTATTATTTTAAAAGGCCAATCAATCATTAGAAAACCCTTTTGCAATTATGTTAGCACAGCTGAAAACTGTTGTCCTGATTAAATAAGCAATAAAACTGGCCTTCTTTAAACTAGTTGAGTAAATGACTTAAATGTAATGTAATGTAAATGAGTATCTGGAGCATTAGCATTTGTGGGTTTGATTACAGGATCAAAATGGCCAGAAACAAATAACTTTATTTTGAAAATCGTCAGTCTATTCTTGTTCTGAGAAATGAAGGCTATTTCATGTGAGAAATTGCCATGAAACTGAAGATCTCGTACAACGCTGTGTACTAATCCCTTCACAGAACAGCGCAAACTGTCTCTAACCAGAATAGAAAGAGTGGGAGGCCCCGGTGCATAACTGAGCAAGAGGACAAGTACATTAGTGTCTTATTAGTTTGAGAAACAGACGCCTCACAAGTCCTCAACTGGCAGCTTCATTAAATAGTACCCGTAAAACACCGGTCTCAGTTCCTCAGTCCAGTGTCTGTGTTCTTTTGCCAATCTTAATATTTTATTTTTATTGGCCAGTCTGGATATGGCTTTTTCTTTGCAACTCTGCCTAGAAGGCCAGCATCCCGGAGTCGCCTCTTCACTGCTGACGTTGAGCCTGGTGTTTTGTGGGTACTATTTAATGAAGCTGCCAGTTGAGGACTTGTAAGGCGTCTATTTCTCAAACTGGACACTCTAATGTACTTGTCCTCTTGCTCAGTTGTGCACCGGGGCCTCCCATTCCTCTTTCTATTCTGGTTAGGGCCAATTTGCACTGTTCTGTGAAGGGAGTAGTACACAGCGTTGTACGGGATCTTCAGTTTCTTGGAAATTTCTTGCATGGAATGGCATTCATTTCTCAGAACAAGAATAGACTGACGAGTTTCAAAATAAAGTTCTTTGTTTCTAGCCATTCTGAGCATGTATTTGAACCCACAAATGCTGACGCTCCAGATACTCAACTAGTCTAAAGAAGGCCAGTTGTATTGCTTCTTTAATCAGCACAACAGTTTTCAGCTGTGCTAACATAATTACAAAAGCGTTTTCTAATGATCAATTAGCCTTTTAAAATGACAAACTTGGATTAGCTAACACAATGTGCCATTGGAACACAGGAGTGATGGTTGCTGATAGTGGGCCTTTGTACACCTATGTAAATATTCCATTAAAAATCAGCCGTTTCCAGCTACAATAGTCATTTACAACATCAACCATGTCTACACTCTATTTCTGATCAATTTCATGTTATTTTAATGGACAGAAAAATTGCTTTTCTTTCAAAAACAAGGACATTTCTAAGTGACCCCAAACTTTTAAATGGTAGTACATGTGTAGTAGTACACACAGATGCACACATACAATGTTATCTCGTCTTAGTCTAACAAGATTCATTAAAACGATAGCGTCCTCTCAGGTCTTCCAGCGCTTATCGAATGGACAGAATCATGACGAACTCTGGGAGGGAAATTAGAAAGGCCACAACATGTTTGGCCACCACTGCGTTAGAGAATTTTGTGTGTGTGTACCAGTCAAAGGTTTGGACACACCTACTCATTCCAGGGATTTTCTTTATTTTTACTATTTTATACATTGTGGAATAATAGTGAAGACATCAAAACTAGGAAATAACACATATCGAATCATGTAGTAACCAAAAAAAAAGTATTAAACAAATCAACATATATTTGAGATTCTTCAAAGTAGACACCCTTCGCCTTGATGACAGCTTTGCACACTCTTGGCATTCTCTCAACCAGCTTCATGGGGTAGTCACCTGGAATGCACTTCAATTAACAGGTGTGCCTTAAAAGTTAATTTGTGGAATTTCTTTCCTTCTTAATGCGTTTGAGCCAATCAGTTGTGTTGTGACAAGGTAGAGGGGTATACAGAAGATAGCCCTATTTGGTAAAAGTCCATATTATGGCAAGAACAGCTCAAATAAGCAAAGATAAATGACAGTCCGTCATTACTTTAAGACATGAAGGTCAGTCAATCCGGACAATTTCAAGAACTTTGAAAGTTTCTTCAAGTGCAGTCGCAAAAACCATCAAGCACTATGATGAAACTGGCTCTCATGAGGAACACCACAGGAAAGGAAGACCCAGACTTACCTCTGCTGCAAAGGATAAGTTCATTAGAGTTACCAGACTCAGAAATTGCTGCCCAAATAAATGCTTCACAGAGTTCAAGTAACAGACACATTTCAACAACAACTGTTCAGAGGAGACTATGTGAATCAAGCCTTCATGGTTGAATTGCTGCAAAGAAACTACTACTAAAGGACACAAATAAGAAGAAGACTTGCTTGGGCCAAGAAACACAAGCAATGGACATTAGACCGGTGGAAATTTGTCCTTTGTTCTGGAGTCCAAATTTGAGATTTCTGGTTCCAACCGCCGTGTCTTTGTGAGACGCAGAGTAGGTGAACGGATGATCTCCGCATGTGTGGTTCCCACCATGAAGCAAGGAGGAGGTGGTCTGATGGTGTGGGGGTGCTTTGCTGGTAACACTGTGATTTACTTAGATTTCAAGGCACACTTAACCAACATGGCTACCGCAGCATTCTGCAGCGATACACCATCCCATCCGGTTTGCGCTTTGTGGGACTATCATTTGTTTTTCAACAGGACAATGACGCAACACACCTCCATGCTGTGTAAGGGATATTTGACCAAAAAGGAGAGTGATGGAGTGCTGCATCAGATGACCTGGCCTCCACAATCACTCGGCCTCAACCCAAATGAGATGGTTTGGAATGAGTTGGACCGCAGAGTGAAGGAAAAGCAGCCAACAAGTGCTCAGCATACTGTTGGAAAAGAATCCCAGATGAAGCTGGTTGAGAAAATGCCAAGAGTGTGAAAAGCTGTCATCAAGGCAAAGGGTGGCTACTTTGAAGAATCTAAAATCTAAAATATATTTGGATATATTTAACAGTTTTTTGGTTACTACATGATTCCATATTTGTTATTTCATAGTTTTGATGTCTTCACTATTATTCTACAATGTAGAAAATAGTAAAAAATAAAGAAAAACCCTTGAATGAGTAGGTGTATCCAAACTTTTGACTGGAACTGTAAGTGATCGTACTTTTGTGTGTGTATCCTGAATGTTTTTGAGTATTTCCTCCACGTGTGTGTGTGTGTGCACAATTATCTCCTCACCGTCAAAGTCGATGCTTCCATCTCCGTTGATGTCAATCTCCTTGAGGATATCTTCCAGCTCTCCTTTCTTCAGTTTCTCCCCCAGAAAACACTTCACCGCTTCCTTCATCTCATCCTGACTGATTTTTCCATCACAGTCTTGGTCAAACTGAGAGGAGAGGTGAGGAGGGGAGAGGGGTGAGGCGAGGAGGCGTGAGAGGAGGGGTGAGGAGAGGTGAGGAGGGGAGAGGGGTGAGGCGAGGAGGCGTGAGAGGAGGGGTGAGGAGAGGTGAGGAGGGGAGAGGGGTGAGGCGAGGAGGGGTGAGAGGAGAGGTGAGGAGGGGAGAGGGGTGAGGCGAGGAGGGGTGAGAGGAGGGGTGAGGTGAGGAGAAGTGAGGGGAGAGGTGAGGAGAGGATGTTGAGGACGAGAGGATGGGGGTGATTAAGTAAACAGGTGAGTTAATATTGGTTGAGGGCTGAATCTGAATTTGAGGAAGAGTAGATCAGCTCAATCATGCAATGATGTAAACGCTGAAAGATAAAAGTTTGAGTTATAATGCCTGTGTTTTTATTTGTAGTTTCCTTTGGTTCCAATCTCAATCTCTTACCTGAGAGAAGGCTGATCTGAGCTCCTTCAGCCCCAGCATGTCAACAGTCTCCCCCATTATCCTGGGACCCATTAGCTCACAGAAGTCATCAAAGTCCATCAGACCGCCCACTGCAGAGAAACATACCAATCAACAATCAGGACACAGATAGGGACTGGACCAACACACCAATCAACAGTCAGGACAGGAGGGTTTAGTGGAGTCAATAACCTCAGTCAATGAGATAGAGAAACAGTTTCTGTCAGTTGTAATGTCACTACATTGACATGAGTCTGTATCTGTTCTCCTCTCTCTCTTTCTCTCGGTCTTTCTCCATCTCTCTCTTTCTCCCTCTTCAGCAGTCATATCACACAATCCTCATCTTGATCTCCAGCAGAACTATAACAGGTCTGTAACAGGTTAGAACAAGTTATAAAAGGTCTATAACAGGCTATAACGGTCTGTAACAGGTCTATAACAGGATATAACAGGTCTGTAACAGGTTATAACAGGTCTGTAACGGGTCTAACAGGTCTGTAATGGGTCTGTAACGGGTCTGTAACAGATTTATAACAGGTCTATAACAGGTTATGACAGGTCTGTAACATGTTATAACAGGTCTATAACAGGTTATAACAGGTCTGTAACAGGTTATAGCAGGTCTGTAACAGGTATATAACAGGTTTGTAACAGGTCTATAACTGGTCTGTAACAGGTTATAACAGGTCTGTAACAGGTCTGTAACAGGTTAAAACAGTCTGTAAAAGGTCTATAACAGGTCTGTAACGGGTCTATAACAGGTCTGTAACAGGTTACAACAGGTCTGTAACAGGTTATAACAGGTTTGTAACAGGTTATAACAGGTCTGTAACAGGTTATAACAGGTCCATAACAGCTATATAACAGTTATAAGACACTCACTCCTCATCTTAATCTGTTGTACTATTTCCAGAAGCTCCATCTCAGTGGGCATGTAGCCCATGGTCCTCATGCACTCTGCCACGTCCTTGTAGTTCAGGTAGCCGTCGCAGTCGTAGTCAAACTCCTTGAAGGCAAAGTCCAGCTCTGCCCCAAACATCAAATGTTAGAGGTCAGAAGGTGATGATGACACCATGGAAGTCGAATTACTAGAAAGAACATTCCCATTTAAGTCAACATTCTGTGATGGCTGGGCTGGCGGCCATATTGAGTCTACCCCTGACAGTAGTACTGTCAAAGTTCCGTGGTCTGAGGGGCGTTTTGTCCATTCTAGTCATGCTATTTCTATGGATGACTCAAAGCTACACCCCTTTTACAAATATAATGTCTGGCTGAATCCTAACTTGAGTAATACGAGCTCAATGTAATGAGTGGTGCTACTGGTCAATCTACTTGAAATAAAGCATTCTACTGTATATGCAACATCACTGTGCTAAGAAAACTCACCATCCAACTCAGCTTGAGCCAACTCTCTCTCCTATAGGAAGACAGCAGGGGAGAGGTGTTTTAGTGAGGGAGAAACAACACTGTCTGACAATACTTAAACCAGGCTTACATTTTGTGTAATATTATAGCGCATGACTTGCAGAAGATCTCCATGTACTATAATCTGGATAGGGGCAACCTTGAAGACGTTGGGACAAAAACAGATGCTTATGGCTGGAAGTTTAGGACAGGAAATGTGAGATTTAGACTGTTGTGTAAGAGGAGGTCATTCTGGTACTGTAGTGAGGTAAATTAGTGAGGGATTGGGGACAGGCACAGTTAAGGACGTTTCCTTCTCATGGTGGATTAAATCATTAAGAGTTCCATCCTGTTTCTCTGGGAAAACCTTCAACCTCGTTCACACGTGTGTGGCGTGTTGTGTTGATCCGCACAGCCTACATGCTCACACTGCATGCTCAATACGACCTAGTTGAAGTTCTGATCTGAATGATTCTTTCCTTAATCGATGTCCCCAGGTTCAGGTTCACAATGTCAAGAAACATTTCAAAGTAAGACAACAGCAATTGTTCATAAAACAGCAAACATGCACACATCAATTGGTCTAAACATGAAAAATAACCGTATATTAAAATAACCGTATAACTTTCCCCTTTTGTTCGATGCTCTTCCAGCATCTTCTAGCCTTAATCCTAATGAGTGGTGAGAGGATAACTACTCTGTGTGTGTAACTTAAAGGATCATTACTAACCCCCCCCCCCCCCCCCCCCCCCCCACACACACACACACACACACACACACACACAGTCGTACACGCAGGCAGGCACGGATGTAGCATGCTGGCAGATAAGCAGGCAGGCACGCACTCACACACATCGGCATGCAAAGATCAGAAGCTCAGCTAAAATAGCAGCTTCCCTGGCTTTTCACTCCCCACCAAACACCAGACTGCTGTTAGCCTAGCATGTCCCTCACTAAGTGGTGTGGGGTTATAGGTCAGGATTATGGGTTAGGGGTCAAAGGGTAAAGTAGCTGTTATGGTGTGTGTGTGTATACCGCTCCAAACACGCTGCAGAGCAGGGTGGTGTGTATCTTCTCCATGTCCTGTCTCTTCTGCTCTTTCTTAGACACCTTCTTGGGAGCCGACTCCGAACCCGAGGCCGAGGACTTCTGGGAGGATTTACCACCTTTGCTAGGAGCCAAGAGACAACAAGGGTTCATATTAGAGACATTGACAAGCGCTATCTTACCGACTCAGTGGCCTGGTGGTTAGAGTGTCCGACCCTGAGATTGGAAGGTTGGGAGTAACACTAAAAGACTGTAAAAATGGGAGACAATGCGTCTCTGCATGGCACTCAGCATTAAGCAGATAGATTGGGGGTAATGCTCTGCGCTAGACAGGCGTCATGTCCACTCCAGGTGGTGTACTTGTTCATCAAGCTGCCTCACGTTACAGAAACAGGAGATAGACTAGCATCATGTCCACTCCAGGCGGTGTACTTGTTCATCAAGCTGTCTCACACTACATAAACAGGAGATAGACTAGAGTCATGTCCACCCCAGGTGGTGTACTTGTTCATCAAGCTGCCTCACACTACATAAACAGGAGATAGACTAGAGTCATGTCCACCCCCGGCGGTGTACTTGTTCATCAAGCTGCCTCACACTACAGAAACAGGAGATAGACTAGCGTCATGTCCACTCCAGGCGGTGTACTTGTTCATCAAGCTGCCTCACACTATAGAAACAGGAGATAGACTAGAGTCATGTCCACTCCAGGTGGTGTACTTGTTCATCAAGCTGCCTCACGTTACAGAAACAGGAGATAGACTAGAGTCATGTCCACTCCAGGTGGTGTACTTGTTCATCAAGCTGCCTCACGTTACAGAAACAGGAGATAGACTAGCGTCATGTCCACTCCGGGTGGTGTACTTGTTCATCAAGCTGCCTCACGTTACAGAAACAGGAGATAGACTAGAGTCATGTCCACTGCGGGTGGTGTACTTGTTCATCAAGCTGCCTCACGTTACAGAAACAGGAGATAGACTAGCGTCATGTCCACTCCAGGCGGTGTACTTATACATCAAGCTGCCTCACACTACAGAAACAGGAGATAGACTAGAGTCATGTCCACTCCAGGTGGTGTACTTGTTCATCAAGCTGCCTCACGTTACAGAAACAGGAGATAGACTAGAGTCATGTCCACTCCAGGTGGTGTACTTGTTCATCAAGCTGCCTCACACTACAGAAACAGGAGATAGACTAGCGTCATGTCCACTCCGGGTGGTGTACTTGTTCATCAAGCTGCTTCACACTATAGAAACAGGAGATAGACTAGAGTCATGTCCACTCCGGGTGGTGTACTTGTTCATCAAGCTGCCTCACACTACAGAAACAGGAGATAGACTAGAGTCATGTCCACTCCGGGTGGTGTACTTGTTCATCAAGCTGCCTCACGTTACAGAAACAGGAGATAGACTAGAGTCATGTCCACCCCGGGTGGTGTACTTGTTCATCAAGCTGCCTCACACTACAGAAACAGGAGATAGACTAGAGTCATGTCCACTCCGGGTGGTGTACTTGTTCATCAAGCTGCCTCACGTTACAGAAACAGGAGATAGACTAGAGTCATGTCCACCCCAGGTGGTGTACTTGTTCAGCAAGCTGCCTCACACTACATAAACAGGAGATAGACTAGAGTCATGTCCACTCCGGGTGGTGTACTTGTTCATCAAGCTGCCTCACACTACAGAAACAGGAGATAGACTAGAGTCATGTCCACCCCGGGTGGTGTACTTGTTCATCAAGCTGCCTCACGTTACAGAAACAGGAGATAGACTAGAGTCATGTCCACCCCAGGTGGTGTACTTGTTCATCAAGCTGCCTCACACTACAGAAACAGGAGATAGACTAGAGTCATGTCCACTCCGGGTGGTGTACTTGTTCATCAAGCTGCCTCACGTTACAGAAACAGGAGATAGACTAGAGTCATGTCCACTCCAGGTGGTGTACTTGTTCATCAAGCTGCCTCACACTACATAAACAGGAGATAGACTAGCGTCATGTCCACTCCGGGTGGTGTACTTGTTCATCAAGCTGCCTCACACTATAGAAACAGGAGATAGACTAGAGTCATGTCCACTCCGGGTGGTGTACTTGTTCATCAAGCTGCCTCATGTTACAGAAACAGGAGATAGACTAGCGTCATGTCCACTCCGGGTGGTGTACTTGTTCATCAAGCTGCCTCATGTTACAGAAACAGGAGATAGACTAGCGTCATGTCCACTCCGGGTGGTGTACTTGTTCATCAAGCTGCCTCACACTACAGAAACAGGAGATAGACTAGCGTCATGTCCACTCCAGGTGGTGTACTTGTTCATCAAGCTGCCTCACACTACAGAAACAGGAGATAGACTAGAGTCATGTCCACTCCAGGTGGTGTACTTGTTCATCAAGCTGCCTCACACTACAGAAACAGGAGATAGACTAGCGTCATGTCCACTCCGGGTGGTGTACTTATACATCAAGCTGCCTCACACTACAGAAACAGGAGATAGACTAGCGTCATGTCCACTCCAGGCGGTGTACTTATACATCAAGCTGCCTCACACTACAGAAACAGGAGATAGACTAGCGTCATGTCCACTCCAGGCGGTGTACTTATACATCAAGCTGCCTCACGTTACAGAAACAGGAGATAGACTAGCGTCATGTCCACTCCAGGCGGTGTACTTCTACATCAAGCTGCCTCACACTACAGAAACAGGAGATGGCCGTTCTATGAGCCATTCTTGCTCACACATGCCAACGATGGTGCAAGGATACTTACTTACCATCTTGCCACCTTGACTTAACATAATCACCATTGGGTGAATGCATAGAAATAAGGTCATCACTCAATGGCCCCGCATACACATTAAAGTTTTACAACTGATGTAAAACGCATTTGGCACAACAGTTGTGATAAAAACAGAGATATTTTCTGCAACAACAAAACAAAAAAAAATGATCCAAGTATCGTGGTGAAGACACCACTTGATATTGTTGTTTTATTTTGGGCATCATCAAAAACATCAGGTGTATCACAACCGCTTTGTCAACCTCAGGTAACCTCAGGTAACATATCAGTGTGTACTCAATAACAATGTCTCTCAATAACTTTATTGTTGCCCAACATTGCCACTGTCTTTCCCTGCTGTGAATTCCCCTGTCTCAGATGTAGACATTGATCTTACCTGTCTGTAGAGGCTGCAGACGTTGCCGAGGTTACAGAGGCTGCAGACGTTGCCGAGGTTACAGAGGCTGCAGACGTGGTGGATGGGGTCTTAGACATCCTGGAGAAAAATGTGGAAAGTTACTCAGTTGTCACACACTCACAAAAAATTCTATGCAAGTCTAGCCAATCACACTGAGGAAAAAGAGGTGTCACCTACTTTAAGGATACACAGTCAAGGCATAGGTCATCAACCAATCTCCCCTTCTATTTTGTGCAAAGAGTACAAAGTGATGATTGATCTGCGTTGTCCTTACCTTCAGCTGTCCGGTACAAAACCAAAAACTAAAGAAAGAAATAGGAGATAGAGAGCTGCAGTCTTTCTCCTTCAGTAATGTGAATGACAGGATTGGGTCCTCTTGCTCTCCTCTCCTTCATCCCTCCTTCCCTCCCTCCCTCCCTCCGTCCATCCGTCAGAGAGTATTATCATGTGATTACCTGGCTAAATGTGTCTAGGTCAGATAACCAAACAACACGCGTGACAGAGTGTGATTGACTGTGGCTCTGTCATACACACACTCACGCACACATTGTCAGTCACAACGTGTGTGTGTGTGTGCGCGTGCGTGCGTGCGTGTGTGCGAGTGTGCGCGTGCGTGTGACAGATACAACTCATTTATTTAGTGAAGCAGTGCACAAAATCAAAGGCACAAAGATGAATGATGTTTAATTGAAATTGTATTTCAATTCATCAAATGCAGAGCAAATTAATTGATGAATAAAAATGTAAGATAGGATTCACATGAATAGGCTGTATGGTAACCTTTTATTTGACAGTCCTCTTTCAGTTGGTATTTACCTAGTGTAGATGCAGGGTTGGTGTAGTTTACCTAGTGTAGATGCAGGGTTGGTGTAGTTTACCTAGTGTAGATGCAGGGTTGGGGTCAATTCCTTTTCAATTCAGTCAATACAGGAAATAAACTGAAATTCCGACATCAATTCCAATTTACCTCATTGCCTTCTATGAGAAAAAAAAATGGAAACAGAATTGGAATTTCAGTTTGCTTCCTGAATTGACTGAATTGAAATGGAATTGACCCCAACCCTGCATAGACAATATTTATGCTTAAGTATATACCAAGTCAAAAGCGAACTGCAAAACATACCAGAACCAAAAAAGGGCAGCTGACACAGGGCACACTGGTAGCCCTGAGCCCTCAGAGCCCTGGTAGCCCTGAGAGCCCTGGTAGCCCTGAGAGCCCTGGTAGCCTTGAGAGCCCTGGTAGCCCTCAGAGCCCTAGTAGCCCTCAGAGCCCTGGTAGCCCTGAGAGCCCTGGTAGCCCTCAGAGCCCTAGTAGCCCTCAGAGCCCTGGTAGCCCTGAGAGCCCTAGTAGCCCTCAGATCCCTCAGAGCCCTCGGAGCCCTCAGAGCCCTGGTAGCCCTGAGAGCCCTAGTAGCCCTCAGAGCCCTCAGTGACCTGGTAGCCCTCGGAGCCCTCAGAGCCCTCAGAGCCCTGGTAGCCCTGAGAGCCCTAGTAGCCCTCAGAGCCCTCAGAGCCCTCAGTGACCTGGTAGCCCTCGGAGCCCTCAGAGCCCTCGGAGCCCTCAGAGCCCTGGGAGCCCTGGGAGCCCTCGGAGCCCTTAGAGCCCTGGGAGCCCTGGTAGCCCTGGTAGCCCTCAGAGCCCTGGGAGCCCTGGTAGCCCTCAGAGCCCTGGTAGCCCTGAGAGCCCTAGTAGCCCTCAGAGCCCTCAGTGACCTGGTAGCCCTCGGAGCCCTCAGAGCCCTCGGAGCCCTCAGAGCCCTGGGAGCCCTGGTAGCCCTCAGAGCCCTCAGAGCCCTGGGAGCCCTGGTAGCCCTGAGAGCCCTGGTAGCCCTGAGAGCCCTAGTAGCCCTGACAGCCCTGGTAGCCCTCAGAGCCCTAGTAGCCCTGAGAGCCCTGGTAGCCCTGAGAGCCCTGGTAGCCCTGAGAGCCCTGGTAGCCCTGAGAGCCCTGGTAGCCCTGAGAACCCTGGTAGCCCTGAGAGCCCTGGTAGCCCTGAGAGCCCTAGTAGCCCTCAGAGCCCTAGTAGCCCTGAGAGCCCTGGTCGCCCTGAGAGCCCTGGTAGCCCTGAGAGCCCTGGTAGCCCTCAGAGCCCTGGTAGCCCTGAGAGCCCTGGTAGCCCTCAGAGCCCTGGTAGCCCTGAGAGCCCTGGTAGCCCTGAGAGCCCTGGTAGCCCTCAGAGCCCTGGTAGCCCTGAGAGCCCTGGTAGCCCTCAGAGCCCTGGTAGCCCTGAGAGCCCTGGTAGCACTCAGAGCCCTAGTAGCCCTCAGAGCCCTGGTAGCCCTGAGAGCCCTGAGAGCCCTGGTAGCCCTCAGAGCCCTAGTAGCCCTGAGAGCCCTGGTAGCCCTGAGCCCTCAGAGCCCTGGTAGCCCTCAGAGCCCTAGTAGCCCTGAGAGCCCTGGTAGCCCTGAGCCCTCAGAGCCCTGGTAGCCCTCAGAGCCCTGGTAGCCCTCAGAGCCCTAGTAGCCCTCAGAGCCCTGGTAGCCCTGAGAGCCCTGAGAGCCCTGGTAGCCCTCAGAGACCTGGTAGCCCTCAGAGCCCTCAGAGCCCTGGCAGCCCTGGCAGCCCTCAGAGCTCTCAGAGCCCTCGGAGCCCTCAGAGACCTGGTAGCCCTCAGAGCCCTGGTAGCCCTGAGAGCCCAGGTAGCCCTCAGAGCCCAGGTAGCTCTCAGAGCCCAGGTAGCCCTCAAAGCCCTGGTAGCCCTGGTAGCCCTGAGAGCCCTGGTAGCCCTCAGAGCCCTGGTAGCCCTGAGAGCCCTGAGAGCCCTGGTAGCCCTCAGAGACCTGGTAGCTCTCAGAGACCTGGTAGCCCTCAGAGCCCTGGTAGCCCTGAGAGCCCTAGTAGCCCTGGTAGCCCTGAGAGCCCTGAGAGCCCAGGTAGCCCTCAGAGCCCAGGTAGCTCTCAGAGCCCAGGTAGCCCTCAGAGCCCTGGTAGCCCTGAGAGCCCTGGTAGCCCTCAGAGCCCTGGTAGCCCTCAGAGCCCTGGTAGCCCTGAGAGCCCTGAGAGCCCTGGTAGCCCTCAGAGACCTGGTAGCCCTCAGAGCCCTCAGAGCCCTGGCAGCCCTCAAAGCCCTCAGAGCTCTCAGAGCCCTCGGAGCCCTCAGAGACCTGGTAGCCCTGGTAGCCCTGGTAGCCCTCAGAGCCCTGGTAGCCCTGAGAGCCCAGGTAGCCCTCAGAGCCCAGGTAGCTCTCAGAGCCCAGGTAGCCCTCAAAGCCCTGGTAGCCCTGGTAGCCCTGAGAGCCCTGGTAGCCCTCAGAGCCCTGGTAGCCCTGAGAGCCCTGAGAGCCCTGGTAGCCCTCAGAGACCTGGTAGCTCTCAGAGACCTGGTAGCCCTCAGAGCCCTGGTAGCCCTGAGAGCCCTAGTAGCCCTGGTAGCCCTGAGAGCCCTGAGAGCCCAGGTAGCCCTCAGAGCCCAGGTAGCTCTCAGAGCCCAGGTAGCCCTCAGAGCCCTGGTAGCCCTGAGAGCCCTGGTAGCCCTGGTGGCCCTGAGAGCCCTGAGAGCCCCGATAGCCCTCATTGGAGACCTTCAATACAATACAACTTTATTGTCCATATGTTACAGTAAAGAACAGAGATTGGTCATGTGCTTATATTCACAAAACACACAGACCTGGCAGACGAAGTGGGCCTGGAGGTGGTCAGTGTAGCCGCCTCGCCTCGATCCCAGTTTGGCCTCAAGGTCGTCGGGGACAGGGTTGAAACGACGGGCCATATCAGCCTCCTGGTCCCACTGGTCATTGTGGACTGGGCTGGGTGAGGATGGCGATGGCTCCTCAGATACCAATGGAGGAAGAGGAGACGGATTCAGTCTGATCATGTCACTGTAGAGGCGGTTACAGCCTGTGCTGTACGTCCAGCTGACCAGGAGGTGGGCCTGGTGGGCAGCAAGGCTGGGGAGGGGCAGCCAACACAAGCCACACTGGTAAGCCTGGGAGCCCTGGTCGTCTGGTGCCTCAGTGAGGTCCTGCAGGATGGACACGCGGTGGAGGAAGAGCATGGAGGTGGTCGGGACACTGGAGGTGCCGCCCAGGTTCACCTCAGGGTCGTCGGGTACAGAGTGGAGGCATTTGGCCCCGTCGGACTCCTGGTCATGCTCCTGGATACTAAATACCTATGGAGGAAAGACAGGCAGAAGTAAAGTGTTAGTTCCAAATGGCACCCTATTCTCTACATAGTGCACTACTTTTGATTAGAGAAATGGCACCCTATTCCCTACATAGTGCACTACTTTTGATTGGAGAAATGGCACCCTATTCCCTACATAGTGTACTACTTTTGATCAGGGTCCATAGGGAATTGGGACCTATGCAAAATTAGGCTTGTAAATTAGAGAAAAAAGCAACATTTAAACAAATTAACCTTCTTTGTAAAAAAAATCGTTTTGGTAATAAATTCCCCAAAATAATTAGAATGGAAACGTTTGGATGTCATTGTAACTCAGACACGTCTTCTTATTAAAATAAGTGTTTCAGTTCTGAAATGATTTCATTGTCTTTGGGTGATAAATGCATTCCAGTGTAATATTTGGTTCTGTTTCCCGTGAAATACGGACACTTAGTAGAATGCCATTATCAAGGAACCCTAACGTCATAATTGATATCTATCATGTATTCGATTTTGACAGTAGCTTATTTCCCGGGAAAACAGAACCTAATGTTCGACTTTTTCACCAATGAAACGTGCTTACGAATGTCATTTTAAAAACGTACATTTAAGTGCTTTTTTTTTTATAGTGTGTGACGTTGAATACATATTATTCAATAGCTATTATTCTGTTCTTTTATGTTTGCTTATTGTCTAATCTTTAGGTGTTTCATAGTGCGAAAAGGTTTATTTATTTTTCTAACAGATTCGAATGGAAATAGTGAGTCATTCTTTCCATTCAGTTGGACATGATAGACAGGGCTCTGGTCTCCGAGACTAAGTGTTAACTCCAGGCCAGGCTGATAGAGAGGAGGAAAGGGAAGCGCTGACTCTCTTCCTAGGATGTGACAAGAGGTTAGCTTGGGCAAAGGACACTTATTTTAGTGTACGCAGCAGCTGACTGTGGAAATGGTCAAATGGTGCAATAGACTACACAAAGGACTACATTAAAGGTCTAAGCAATTGTGTGTTTATGTACGTACACGTAGGCTACGTGCGTGCTTGCGTGTAGCATTTTCAATTTCCCAATAGGAAATAGCAAGAAATTATGAATGCCACGATGAGGTCAAATAAGTGGAAAAGTTTTATATACGACACATAGCACTCAAACTTCTGGAAAAATGTATCTGAGGATTGAGAAAACAGTTCAACTTTCCCACAGCCAATGGCCTATATTCATAACAGGGAACTCCTTCTGTTGACAGAACAGCGCGGTGGATTTAAGAAAATAAACTTTATTTGTTCAGTCAGCGATTATTAACCTGTTCCCTGCAGTCAGCTGCACTTTCTTCGCACAAACGTCACAGGACAGGTCAATTCTGATGGAGTTGGGAAATCCTCTGTAAGCAAAACAGCGGATGACAATCACCGATTTTTCACCAAAGATCTGACTTTGGAATAAGTAACGCTTCTATGGACCATTAAGTGACAACACAATATTGATATTCTTCTACGACAAGGCATCTCCAAGTTAGCGGTTTTAACGTCTCACGCCCTCTTCGACAGTGATAGTAAACTTTTGTGACGTACTCCATGGATAGTGTGCCCACGGCGCGAGGAGGGTGCAGATGCGCATGATATCCAGCTTCGCTCGGGGAGTTTAAAGTAGGGCTACAACATGAAAAAGTAGGAAATACTTCGATTCATTATGTCAACCGCGGAACAAGAGGTGGAACCCGTGGCGGTGGTTAACCGTAAGGACACTAACACGCGCCATTACCGGAGAGAGCTCTCAGCAGAAGACCACAACCATGATCCGGTAAAAAAGGGGACCAGAAGTAGAAAAATGGGTGAGTCATTGATCCATAAAGTAACATTAAAATGACACACAGATCCACAATCCGCCTCTGCAGTAGTAGCATACAGTGATATTGTTTTTAGGACTACCAGTCAAGTCTTCGAACACCTCGTTCAAGGGTTTTCCTTTATTTTTACTATTTTCTACATTGTAGAATAATAGTGAAGACATCAAAACTATGAAATAACACATATGGAATCATGTAGTAACCAAAAAAGTGTTAAACAAATCAAAATATATTTTATATTTGAGATTCTTCAAATAGCCACCCTTTGCCTTAATGACAGCTTTGCATGCTCTTGGCATTCTCTCAACCAGCTTCATGAGGTAGTCACCTGGAATGCATTTCAATTAACAGGTGTGCCTTGTTAATTTGTGGAATTTCTTTCCTTCTTAATGCGTTTGACCCAATCAGTTGTGATGTGACAAGGTGGGGGGGTATACAGAAGATGGTCTTGTACCAAAAGGGTTAAGTCCATATTATGTCAAGAACAGCTCAAATAAACAAAGAGAAACGACAGTTCATCATTACTTTAAGACATGAAGGTCAGTCAATCCAGACAATTTCAAGAACTTTGAATGTTTCTTCAAGTGCAGTCGCAAAAACCATCAAGCGCTATGATGAAACTGGCTCTCATGAGGAACACCACAGGAAAGGAAGACCCAGACTTAAAAAAAAGTTCATTCGAGTTATTAGCCTCAGAAATTGCAGCCCAAATAAATGCTTCACAGAGTTCAAGTAACAGACACATCTCAACATCAACTGTTCAGAGGACTGTGTGAATCAGGCCTTCATGGTTGAATTGCTGCAAAGAAACTACTACTAAAGGACACCAATAAGAAGAAGACTTGCTTGGGCCAAGAAACATGAGCAATGGACATTAGACTGGTGGAAATTTGTCCTTTGGTCTGGAGTCCAAATTTTAGATTTTTGGTTTCAACCGCCATGTCTTTGTGAGACGCAGTGTGGGTGAACGGATTATCTCTGCATGTGTATATCCCACGGTAAAGCATGGAGGAGGTGTTATTGTGTGGGGGTGCTTTGCTGGTGACACTGTCTGTGCTAGTCTTACAAGCTCAGTTTAAATGAGGGTTATTTGACAACTTGTTCATTGTTTCAGTTCTATCTATGGTGGTCTGTTTTGTGACCCTGCCCCCTTTCTCTCAATTCTTCCTTCTTGTTTAGTTGGGGACACTGTTATGAAATCAGAACGTGACAGATTCCTCCTGTCTCCCTCTGTGTGGTGTGTGTAAGCGATAGCACACACAGGAAACAGCACAAACAGGACTAGGGATCATATGTTTTCCTGCTCTTGTCATAATAAACACATAAAAGACATGTCAACCACTAGCCAAAAGGCCCATAAAGAACTTTTGGGCATGTCACCTTTAATTTGTAGGTTATTTTGTTTACCTACTTCTTACAATCGCTCAAAGTAGCATACACACTGTGTTCAGTATTAAATGAACATGTCTGTTTATTGCAGAGCGCTCCAGCTCCAGAGGAGCAGGCACATCCGAAGACGGCTTCCCAACAGGTGACTAACTAATAACTGTGTATCTACTCTACAGGGCTGATCTAGAATCAGTTCCCACCGGTCCATGTAATCTTATTCATTATGATCTACAAGGCTAAACTGATCCTAGATCATACCCTGAAACACTGTATTAATACAGACCCAGATATATGACACCTTTCAGTGAAAGGGGGATTTCCATTTTCAATCGTCCAATGCATGTATATCAGACACTTCATTCTCATTGTGGAAACTCAGAATTTAACGGAATGGAATTTCTTGAAGGTTCCAACCACAGTATTCCCAAAAGAAGGGGAGAGAGTTTGGGGTTTGGCTGTGGTAGTTGGAGTAAAGTTATGGTTTATGGGTTTAACTCTCTCTTGCCATTATGAGCTCTAAGATTCAACTGTGGGTTTTGAATGACACATTCTGCTACGAACCATCATGCTATTTCATACAGCCTCATGCTTCCAGTATCAACATAGTAGTCTGAGGTGAGTAGCCTGAGTGCCAGCCTGTTTGTGCTATCATGCCAACTCCCTGTCACTCAATAATGAGAGCAATGGAGACAGATCTGGGACCAGGCTAGGTTGAGAGCAACACACTGAGCACTGCTGTAGTGATTTGACCCACGCTATGACTGCAGACTCAGTCAACCATTAAAAAGGCGAGTTGACATTGGGTCATATTACAATCATATAAGTTATGGGTTTCATGTTTCTTCAGTAGGAAACAGTTTTTATATTTTGTATATTCCTACTGTGGTTTTTAGTGTACCCATAAACAACTTACTGCAGTTATAGTGTGTTCTGCACTCTTTCTTCTCTTGTCTCACAAAAGCAGTAGCCTGTATGCTATTAAACTAGAACTCACTAGCCTGGTTCCCAGATCGGTTTGTGCTGTTTTGCTAACTCCTATGGTTATTGTTACATTTGGTGTGACAGGGACCATAGGAAATGGCAAGACAGCACAAACAGATCTGGGACCAGGCTGGAAATTCACTTCTCATTATGGAAAAATCATGTATTTGACAGTGAATTTGAACTATGATTCTTGTACCTTGGACTTGAGAAAGCCACTTTGAAGTCATTGATTAATCTCTGTGGGTCATTCACTGTCAATCACAGTGTCACCAGACCAGTCCATTACTGAAAAACAACATGAATTTCATGTAGACACATATTAAGGGTTCCAAAAACACACGTTTTCATGTGATCACGTGATCGTATGTGAAGTTAATATGATAACACGAGACATGTAAAGCAACGTGATAACATGGAACTACACATGTGATCACGTGATCGTATGTGAAGTTAATATGATAACACGAGACATGTAAAGCAACGTGATAACATGGAACTACACATGTGATCACGTGATCGTATGTGACGTTAATATGATAACACGAGACAACATGTAAAGCAACGTGGTAACATGGAACTACACATGTGAAAACGTGATCAAGTGTTCCAAAAACACATGATTTCACATTCAATTTCACATGTGAAATCGTGT
This sequence comes from Salvelinus alpinus, assembly GCF_045679555.1. Classification (NCBI taxonomy): domain Eukaryota; kingdom Metazoa; phylum Chordata; class Actinopteri; order Salmoniformes; family Salmonidae; genus Salvelinus; species Salvelinus alpinus. The sequence continues at coordinate 23,634,401 of NC_092116.1, forward strand.
GATTTCCCACATGTGAAATCATGTGGTTTTTCTGTAAGTGGTGAGATGATTGTGTCCAAAATGGACTTTGGTTAATAAAGAAACAGGAAGTAAAGCAAAGTTGAGGATACAGTATTAGTACTGTACCTGTCAGGATATTGAAATTTTTGTTCTGAGTCGTTTTTAGTCTTTAACTATGACAAACCTCAAACTACACTTTTGAACTGCTTTTGGAATGTGGAAGTGAATTACTTCTACGTGGTGTTTTGATAAATGGCACTATTGTTTTATTACGAAGTCACCAGAGTATCTCTGTCACCTCTTCTCTCCTACAAAACATTAACTAGAGAAGGATTGCCCATACTCAGCTTGTCATAGACTGTAATGGTGATTTTAATGTGTGTGTTTCCAGCGCTGCCCATGCTGTTGGCCATGGTGGAGGGGCCGGACAAGCTTCCTGCAGACGAGGGGTCACAGGAAGTGCTGCGGGGGAAACTCCGCCTCCTGGAGGCCGACAGCATGGAGGTCAACGCTCTCTTCATGGTATAACACTCTATTAACCTTTATGTATCCAGGTTAGTCTTGTCGCAGGTTGGCATTTATTGTCAGAAATCTTGACCTGGAGGCATCGCTGCAGAGTGGTCAGTAGCTAGCATAGCCACAAAGTCATAAAATCTGATATTAACCTTAAATTAAGACACAAAATATCATTTTTGTTTTCTTGAACTACGATATAGACAATTTTGACTTTGTAGTTGGCCCATTTAGTGGAAATCGCTCAGTTCTGCCTCTAGGGAAAGATTCAGGACAATAAACGTTAACCTATGTAATTTTCATGTAATCTTTATGTACAGCTGTAATCTATATGTACTCCTGTAATCTATATATGCTGCTAAAATGCATTTGCTATGATACTGTACTCAGCACAGTCACACCCCATTTTGTCAATGCTTTGTCACAGCTTTTGTGGAATTATCGCAAGTCTGTAAAGTTATAGTGAAAAGAATGAATGCATTGTGTATGGTCATATCACCAGTTTTGCATTTGAAGTGGTTGTGTTATCAGGTTGTATTTGTTCTTATTGAGTTTAGTACCTTATTAACAGATTACATTGCTTTATACAGTAGTTTGTGAGAAATCATGTACATTTAGAACTCTTCTCTGTTCTCCTGTACTTTTAGGAACTATCAGCTCGGCTCGTTTCCATCAACTGTGAAGAAAACGCCATATTTGTCACATTCAAAACATTTGAAGAGATATGGAGGTTCACCACGTATTACACAATGGGTAATGTCGTCTAGTATAAGAAGTTCTAGATATAGTATGGGGTTTTTATTTACATGAATGATACGCAAGTTCTGAATCCTAACTTAACATACATGGTTATAGAATATATAGGAAAGATAGAAATGCATATGGAGGTGTTGCCATGTACAGTGCATTTGGAAAGTATTCAGACCCCTTGACTTTTTCCACATTTTGTTACATTACAGCCTTATTCCAAAATTGATTAAATTGTTTTTTTCCTCATAAATCTACACGCAATATCCCATAATGACAAAGCAAAAACTTGTTTTTAGAAAGTTTTGCAAATGTATAAAAAAAAGAACTGAAATATTACATTTACATAAGTATTCAGACCCTTTGCTATGAGACTCAATTGTGCTCGGGTGCATCCTGTTTGCATTGATCATCCTTGAGATGTTTCAACAACTTGATCGGAGTCCACCTGTGGTAAATTCAATTGATTGGGCACGATTTGGAAAGGCACACACCTGTCTATATAACGTTCCACAGTTGACAGTGCATGTCAGAGCAAAAACCAAGCCATTAGCTCCAAGACAGGATTGTGTCGTTATCTGGGGAACGGTACAAAAAATTCTGCAGTATTGAAGGTCCCCAAGAACACAATGGCCTCATCATTCTTAAATGGAGGAAGTTTGGAACCACCAAGATTCTTCCTAGAGCTGGCCGCCTAGCCAAACTGAGCAATCGGGGAGAAGGGCCTTGGTCAGGGAGGTGACCAAGAACCCGATGGTCATTCTGACAGAGCCCCATAGCTCCTCTTTGAAGATGGGAGAACCTTCCAGAAGGACAACCATCCCTACAGCACTCCACTAATCAGGCCTTTATGGTAGTGGCCAGACGGAAGCCACTGCTCAGTAAAATGCACATGACAACCCGCTTGGAGTTTGCCAAAAGGCACCTATAGACACTCAGACCATGAGAAACAAGATTATTTGGTCTGATGAAACCAAGATTGAACACTTTGGCCTGAATGCCAAGCGTCACGTCTTGAGGAAACCTGGCACCACCCCTACGGTGAAGCATTGTGGTGGCAGCATCATGCTGTGGGGATGTTTTTCAGCGGCAGGGACTGGGAGACTAGTCATGATGGAGGGAAAGATGAACGGAGCAAAGTACAGAAAGATCCTTGATGAAAACCTGCTCTAGAGTGCTCAGGACCTCCGACTGGGGTGAAGGTTCACCTTCCAACAGGACAACGACCCTAAGCACACAGCCAAGCCACCACAGGAGTGGCTTTGGGACAAGTCTCTGAATGTCCTTGAGTGGGCCAGCTAGAGCCCGGACTTGAACCAAATCGAACATCTCTGGAGAGACCTGAAAATAGCTGTGCAGCGATGCTCCCCATCCAACCTGACAGCTTGAGAGGATCTGCAGAGAAGAATGGAAGAAACTCCCCAAATACAGGTGTGCCAAGCTTGTAGAGTCATACCCAAGAAGACTTGAGGCTGTAATCGCTGCCAAAGGTGCTTCAACAAAGTACTGAGTAAAAGGTCTGAATACTTATGTGAATGTAATATTTCACTTTTTTTTATACATTTGCAAAAATGTCTAAACCTGGTTTTGCTTTGTCATCATCAGGTATTGTGTGTAGATTGAGGAGGGGGGAAAAAACAATTAAATAAATTGTAGAATAAGGCTGTAATGTAACAAAATGTGTAAAAAGGGGCTGAATAGTTTCCGAATGCACTGTATGTCCAGAGTCATATTCCTGTAAGGCTGAGAGAGGATCTCATGTCCGGTGATGTTGAAGTAATATGGCTACAGGTTAATCTGCCTCACCAAAGCCTATTATTGTAGGAAGTTGCTATAGTCCACCAAGTGTTAAAAGTCAGTATTTGGACTATATGTGTGAAATGTTGGTTAATTTATGTGATATCAACAGAAAGGTATATTTTCTGGGTGACCTAAATATTGACTGGTTGTCATCAAGCTGCCCACTCAAAAATAAGCTCCAAAATGTAGTGCCTGCAATCTGGTTCAAGTCATCAGTCAACCTACCAGGGTATTTACTAACAGAACAGAAACTTAATCATGCATGTGTATTGATCACATCTTTACTGATGCTGCATAAATCTGCTCTAAAGCAGTGTCCACACCCATCAGATGTAGTGATCATAATATAATAGCCATGTCTAGAAAAACTAAAGTTCCAAAGACTGGACCTAAACATTTGTATAAACGATCATACAAGAGGTTTTGCAATGATTCCTGTGTCGAAGATGTGAATAATTATTTGTTGGTCTGATGTGTGTAATGAGGAACATCTGGATGCAGCACTTGAAGCGTTTATGAAACTGTTTCTTCCGGTTACTGACAGGCGCCCATCAACAAACTGACTGTTAGATCTGTCAAATCCCCATGAATAGATTATGAATTGAAAAACGGTATGGCAGAGAGGGATGAGGCAAAGGTAATAGCAAATAAATCTGACAACACAGCAGACTGGCAAACATACAGTAAATTGACAAGTCACGTAACTAAACAAAAAGAAGAAGAAACTATACTATGGAAGAAAGATGAATGAAAGTTAAAAGCTCTGGAGTACTTTAAATACAATTATAGGCAAGAATGCAAACTCGGCTCCATCTTTTCATTGAGACAGATGGCTTGTTCATAACAAAACCCTTTGATATTGCCAACCACTTTAATAACTGTTTTGTTGACAAGATTAGCAAACTTAGGTATGACATGCAAACAGTAAATGCTGAGTCTTCATATTCATGCATAATGGACCAAATAATGAAAGACAAGCACTGTAGTTTCAACTTCCTCAAAGTGGGTGTGGAAGAGGTGGAAGAATTGTTGCGATCTATAGATCAGGACAAATCACCTGGTGCCAACAACCTGGATGGTCAATTGTTGAGGTTGGTAGCAGAATACATTGTGACTCCTGTTTGCCACATCTTCAATTTAAGCCTAGAAGATGCTGTGTGCCCTCAGACATGGAGGGGTCTGAGGTCATTTCTAACCAAATATAGCAGAGCACCCTTTAATGGCCTCCCGAGTGGCGCAGCGGTCTAAGGCACTGCATCTCCATGCAAGAGGCGTCACTACAGTCACTGGTTCGAATCCAGGCTGTATCACATCCGGCCGTGATTGGGAGTCCCATAGGGCGGCACACAATTGGCCCAGCGTCGTCCGGCTTTGGCCGGGGAAGGCCGTCATTGTAAATAAGAATTTGTTCTTAACTGACTAGTTAAATAAAAAAATATATGTTTAAATGGTTCAAATCGGCGACCAATCAGCCTGTTGCAAGTGCTTAGCAAACTTCTGGGGAAAAGTTGGGTTTGATCAAGTTATTTTACAGAAAACAAAGGGCACTCAACATGCTTGGCACTGACACAAATTACTGATGATTGGCTGAAAGAAATTGATAGTAAGAAGATTGTGAGTTGTTTTGTTAGACTTCAGTGGATTTGCATCCTCTGCCTGTATTATGGATTGAGTTACCCATCTAATAGAACAGAGAGGCTTTTTGTTAATGGAATCCTCTCTCTCTTCGTTAATGGAAGCCTCTGCAAATTCAGTGTGGTGTACCGCAGGGCAGCCGGCTAGGGACATTATTGTTTTCTGTTTTTACAAATGATCTTCCACTGACCTTGAATAAAGCCTGTGTGTCTGTACGCTGACGACTCAACAGTATACATGTCGCCTGTAACAGTAAAATAAATAAGACACTTAACATATAGTTCCAGTCAGTTATAGAATGGGTATCTAGCAATAGGCTGGTGCTAAATATCTCAAAAACTAAAAGCATAGTTTTTGGGACAAATCACTCGCTCAACACTAAACCTCATCTGGATCTATTATTGAATATTGTGGCTATTGAGCAAGTTGAGGAGACTAAACTGCTGGGTCTAACCCTAGATAGCAAGCTATCATGGTCAAAAGATATGTGCACAGTTATAGAAACAATTTCCTCTTAGTTTCTAAAATCACATCCCTCTCAACAAAACACTCATTTTTCATATAGCATGCACAACGCAGAGGATGGAAAGTTTGTACATGTCGTATGTATACTTTCCAAGTTACAGTGTTTCCTTTATAATATTTTTAATGACATCACAAAATAACAACCAAACCGAAATTAGTGTTCTTTTAGGTCGCCTCTGACAATTCCCCACATTCTATGTTAGAAATATTGTTCTAGTAGTTGCTTTTGAACGTGTTAGACTTTTGGCCCGAAAAGTCTTCTTAAAACAAAGTACATTCCTTGAGGTAATTTAGAGAAAGATTTCTGAATGTTTTATTTATTGTTATTTATTGCAAAGCTGATCTGACCTATTTGGATCCTCACAGGACAGTCATGACATAGGCTATGTGTCACGTTTTAAATGTATGTATTTCAGTCCTTGACTAATAATGTTCTGCACTATGTATTGTTTCATGAGGACCCCAGGAAGAGTAGTTAATGCTTTTGCAGCGGCTAATGGAGATCCTAATAAATACCAAACAAAGTAGAGTTCTTCACGGGTTCGGGTGGACCCGATATACCCGAGACCCGACCCGGGCCTGAACAGGTTCGGGTGGACCCGATATACCCGAGACCCGACCCGGGCCTGAACAGGTTCGGGTTTGAAATAACAAAGTAACTGATTTTATATCTCAGATTGAAATCAATACATAAACTACTTATAGACCAGGAGTTCTGACTGACCTCTGACATATTGACATCTGACCTTTGACCTCTGTTCCCCAGGCTTTCTGGGCCAGTGCATGGAGAACCTGCTGTTGGACCAGGACTTCTGGTTGAGTTCTCTGGACCAGGAGTACTTTGCAATAGAGATCTCTATCCAAGAGGAGACTCTCAACCTCATGTACAAAGGCATCCTCATGCAAGAGGGTAACTCGCCCAGTGACTCACAGATTAAAATATCTGACTTCGACAGCTTTTGGTACCCACATTCAGATGGTGTATTCAGAATGGTGTATTCAGAATATACAGAAGCACTTAATTTGATAAGTCAGCACATACAGATCAAATTAACATTGAGTATCCATGTTATGCTGTTATGATATGTTATACATGTTATACTCTTAATTACAATGCTACAAATTATTTGTTATTTAGTTATACCCACAAATAAAGTATGACAAATCTCCCCTTCTGTCAGGTTCCTTGTTCGCCAGCTGCAGCTCCACCCAGATGTTCGACAGCTCCACCTCTGGTAGAGACCTCTACCTGGAGCAGGGGGACATCGCCCTGTTTGAGCCCCCGTTCCTGGGCTCGGGGTGGACCGTACTCTCCCTGGGGGATGGAGCCCGGGGGACCAAACCCAAACCAGCCCTGGAGCCCGTCATCCCCTTCCACCAGTCAGTACTTTGCCTAGTGTATACTTAGCTATTTCATTCTTAGTCAATACAGAAGAAGAAGCATACTGCTAATTTTCCAAGTTTCACCTTTTTATTCGCATATTTCGTTCCTGTTTCCGCCCTATAGATGGTTCCTCAAATCATGTGGGGAGAACATCTTAGTTGGCAGTGGCAAGCCAGCATGTGATTTCCCCTGCCAGTTTGGTAAGAAGAACCTTGTTTGAATTCCACTTGACAATCCTAATTCTAAGGGCTTCACTGTTCCTTTTTCTCATAGAATTAGAGTTATGTGGAGGAATTCTAGAGTCAAAACTTACTTTAAAATTCTAATTAATCTCTCCTGTCCACCTTTCTCTCTCTCCATGCTAGCCACTGGCTCCTGCGTGGCCACTGTTGAGTATGACGCCGGTGGGCCAGACGAGCTAAGCCTGGAGCAGGGTGATCGCATCATCATTGTGGGCCTGTTGGTGTCGTGCTTCGAGTGGTTCACTGGCAGACTGGAGAGGACAGGAGAAGTGGGATTGGTGATGACAACACTGGTCAGACCGGCCGATAGCCTTTGTGAGTAAGTGTGTCCTTCTGCTGAGTTACATATTGATTAACCTTTCTGAACCACCCATCCCGGATCCGGGATAATTGTCATCAGCAACGCTGAATAGCATAGCGCCACAGTCAAATAATATTACTAGAAAATATTCATATTCATGAAATCACAAGTGCAATATTGCAAAACACAGCTTAGCCTTTTGTTAATCCACCTGTCGTCTCAGATTTTGAAATTATGCTTTACAGCGAAAGCAATACAAGCGTTTGTGTATATTTATCGATCGCTCGACAAAACATTAAGTACACTTAGCATCAGGTAACTTGGTCACGAAAATCAGAAAAGCAATCAAATTAATAGTTTACCTTTGATGATCTTCGGATGTTTTCACTCACGAGACTCCCAGTTAGACAACAAATGTTCCTTTTGTTCCATAAAGATATTTTTATATCCAAATACCTCCGTTCGTTTCGCGCGTTATGCTGAGAAATCCACAGGAAAAAGCGTTCACGACAACGCAGACAAAAGTTCCAGATAATATCCATAATGTCCACAGAAACATGTCAAACGTTTTTTATAAACAATCCTCAGGTTGTTTTTCAAATATCTATTCGATAATACACTGCTCAAAAAAATAAAGGGAACACTTAAACAACACAATGTAACTCCAAGTCAATCACACTTCTATGAAATCAAACTGTCCACTTAGGAAGCAACACTGATTGACAATAAATTTCACATGCTGTTGTGCAAATGGAATAGACAAAAGGTGGAAATTATAGGCAATTAGCAAGACACCCCCAAAAAAGGAGTGATTCTGCAGGTGGTGACCACAGACCACTTCTCAGTTCCTATGCTTCCTGGCTGATGTTTTGGTCACTTTTGAATGCTGGCGGTGCTCTCACTCTAGTGGTAGCATGAGACGGAGTCTACAACCCGCACAAGTGGCTCAGGTAGTGCAGTTCATCCAGGATGGCACATCAATGCGAGCTGTGGCAAAAAGGTTTGCTGTGTCTGTCAGCGTAGTGTCCAGAGAATGGAGGCGCTACCAGGAGACAGGCCAGTACATCAGGAGACGTGGAGGAGGCCGTAGGAGGGCAACAACCCAGCAGCAGGACCGCTACCTCCGCCTTTGTGCAAGGAGGTGCACTGCCAGAGCCCTGCAAAATGACCTCCAGCAGGCCACAAATGTGCATATGTCAGCATATGGTCTCACAAGGGGTCTGAGGATCTCATCTCGGTACCTAATTGCAGTCAGGCTACCTTTGGCGAGCACATGGAGGGCTGTGCGGCCCCACAAAGAAATGCCACCCCACACCATGACTGACCCACCGCCAAACCGGTCATGCTGGAGGATGTTGCAGGCAGCAGAACATTCTCCACGGCGTCTCCAGACTCTGTCACGTCTGTCACATGTGCTCATGTGCTCAGTGTGAACCTGCTTTCATCTGTGAAGAGCACAGGGCGCCAGTGGCGAATTTGCCAATCTTGGTGTTCTCTGGCAAATGCCAAACGTCCTGCACGGTGCTGGGCTGTAAGCACAACCCCCACCTGTGGACGTCGGGCCCTCATACCACCCTCATGGAGTCTGTTTCTGACCGTTTGAGCAGACACATGCACATTTGTGGCCTGCTGGAGGTCATTTTGCAGGGCTCTGGCAGTGCACCTCCTTGCACAAAGGCGGAGGTAGCGGTCCTGCTGCTGGGTTGTTGCCCTCCTACGGCCTCCTCCACGTCTCCTGATGTACTGGCCTGTCTCCTGGTAGCGCCTCCATGCTCTGGACACTACGCTGACAGACACAGCAAACCTTTTTGCCACAGCTCGCATTGATGTGCCATCCTGGATGAACTGCACTACCTGAGCCACTTGTGTGGGTTGTAGACTCCGTCTCATGCTACCACTAGAGTGAGAGCACCGCCAGCATTCAAAAGTGACCAAAACATCAGCCAGGAAGCATAGGAACTGAGAAGTTGTCTGTGGTCACCACCTGCAGAATCACTCCTTTTTTGGGGGTGTCTTGCTAATTGCCTATAATTTCCACCTTTTGTCTATTCCATTTGCACAACAGCATGTGAAATTTATTGTCAATCAGTGTTGCTTCCTAAGTGGACAGTTTGATTTCACAGAAGTGTGATTGACTTGGAGTTACATTGTGTTGTTTAAGTGTTCCCTTTATTTTTTTGAGCAGTGTATATCAACCGGGAGTGTTGGTTTTTCAATAGGACCGGGAGTAACAATGGCCGCCTTTCTCTGTTGCGCACAACTCACTCTGAGAGCCCCCACCTATCCACTTACGCAATGTGATCGTTCTCGCTCATTTTTCAAAATAAAAGCCTGAAACTATGTCTAAAGGCTGTTGACGCCTTGGGGAAGCCATAGAAAAAGTAATCTGGTTGATATCCCTTTAAATGGGTGATAGGGATGCATAAGAACAGAGATGTTTCAAAAACAGAGGCACTTCCTGATTGGATTTTCCTCAGGTTTTAGCCTGCAATATCAGTTCTGTTAAACTCACAGACAAAATTTTGACAGTTTTGGAAACTTTAGAGTGTTTTCTATCCTAATCTGACAATTATATGCATATTCTAGTTTCGGGGGCTGAGAAATAGGCAGTTTCAAATGGGTACGTTTTTTAGCCAAAAACGAAAATACTGCCCCCTACACTTAAGAAGTTTAACTCCGTCTGGTTAACTGCATCAGATTAACTGCGTCATCATGTATACAGTAGTGATATATTCATAGAATTAAATAGAACACTTACATGGTGATTGGTATGCCAGCAACTATGCAGCTCGATGGTATCAGCTACTCAAGTGTAGTTTTCCACACTCAACAGTTTCCTATGTGTATCCAGAATGGTCCACCACCCAAAGGACATCCAGCCAACTTGACACAACTGTGGGAAGCATTGGAGTCAACATGGGCCAGCATCACTGTGGAGTGCTTTCGACACCTTGTAGAGTCCGTTCCCCGATGAATTGAGGCTGTTCTGAGAGGAAAGGAGGGGGGCGCAACTCAATAATAGCACACTTGGTTTATCTCTATGGGTGTATCACAGTAAATGTACAAAGGCACACTGTGGACAATGCTTTCAGAGCCATGTTGAATTATATGTTCAAACCAACATAGTAGCTCCTCACGTTCCTTTTAGAAAGTGTTATCATTCTACCTTGTCTGAAATTAGTAGACATTTTGTTTTATTAACTCCATTCTAGGGCGTCTGACATTTTCCTAGAGAAAGAAGAGAGGTTGTTTTTCAACCTGAAAGAAGATCAGATTAAAGAGGAGACAATCGCCTTGCTGAAAAAAATCAACCAGAATGATGTTGGACACGTCTACAAACTTGGTGAGACAGAAATTGGGAAATGCTCAGGGGCATTTTCTTGGTGATGAACAGCTGCCAGCAAGAACAGCTTGTTTTTATTTTTGCATTGCTCTCTTAGACTTGCTTACTGTGTAAAGACAGTCTGTTTTAATATTGATTCATTCATTATTCCTTTCATTCCAGATCTGATTGCTCAACCGGATTCTCCAAATGAACCAACTCAAAGGAGGGGTATTTATTGTTTGCTTTGTACTTATGGACTATTGGGTTTGAGTATTTTTTCTCAACTTGGAAAACTATTCAAATAATTCCCTTTTTCTGATTCTTCCCACATGTCAACAAAATCATAAATAATGATCTTCATCTAATGTCTTACAGATGGTTCCCAAGGCAACATGGACGCTCACCAACAAGCAGAACTGAGGAGGAAGATTGAAGAGATTCTGCTAAAAGGGAAGATGAAATCGAAGGTGCCTCATGCAACTGTGACGACAAACGGAACTCTGGAGGACCACAGTGAGACCTCTAAGACTACGTTACCCAGCGGGCCTCACTTCACCATCCAACCAGTTGAGGAAGGCACCACCACCAACCAGGAGAAATTCCTTCCTCTTCTATCCTTCCTGGGTGGCAGCAACTACAAGCCAGAGTTTGGCGCCCTCTATGGCCAAACTCCAGAACGGCTCCTCGCCACTTTCACTGGCCACTCAGACGACGTTGACAAATTGGTGGCGTATCTAGGTGTTGCCAGGGAAACTGCCAGGAAGAAGCGTCTCCATTGGTCCCAGAGCCGCCTCTGTTTCCTTTTGGGGAAGCTCTGCGCAGGACGATCAAAATTTTCCCAGGCTCGAGTCTACTTCGAGGAGGCCCTTAGCGTCCCTCGAGGCGGCTTCACGGACATGCTAATGCTAGCTAGTATCTACGCTAATTTAGCGGTGATCTATCTCATGCAGAAAAATACAGAAAAATACTTGGCTCTGTCGGAGCGGATCGCTGCGCTGCTAATGGGCATCCCTTACTGCGTCTCGACAGTGGAGAAAGACTCAGAAGTTCTGAAGTTTATCCTGAAGAAGGCGGTGCTTAGTCACAACAAGATGGCAGAAGCCAGAGCATGCTTCCTTTTGGCCAAGCTCCACTGGAGGCGAGGTGAGGCGGCGGACACCGTTCCCTTCCTGGAGAGGCTTCTGGTTCTCTTGGCGGAGCCCCCTGGTGTCCGGAGCGTCGCACCCAGCCATGGCTACCTCAGCCTGGGGAGGCTGTACAGCCAGCTCTCCCTCCCCCACCTCTGTGTCAGCTCGGCCAGGAGAGCCACGATGCATCCGTCTGCTAGGCTAGCCGATTGTCTGAATGGAACGGGGCTGGTTCTGGAGAACACAGACAGACTCTATGGGATCCGGAAGCAGGACGTTGCCATTCCGGCTCAAGTGGCTCCATATCTCAGCCGGTCGCTCTCCTTCACTGGGCGATTAGATGGAGTCGGTGGCACTGGTGACCAAGCTCTAAGCCAGGCTCTAACACTCTGCCTATCCCAGCTGTTTCAGGTACATGGGATGCTAGGTCACGCCGTACGCTCCATGCACACTCTCATAGACCATCATCGTGCGCCGTCATCATCATCGGGCACCACTAGCATTCCTGAACGAAACATCGCCCTTGTGTGGCTAGCATGGCTCCACATCTGTAACAGACAACCAGAGGTATCTCTAGACGTCCTCGACTCAGTGCTGGCCTCCATGCCAGAACATTGCACTACCCCACAGGAAGGTACTGTTGAACTTACCTCTTCATATGTATTTTTTTTGTAGATATCTTGTAATGCTTGTTTGTGTTATTATACAAATATGTGAGTATTTGTATAGTTTATTTACTACTGCTGTAAGTATGACTAACTAATTTCCCCTTAGAGATTAATGAAGTACAATCTCATCTCAAGGACTGGTCCACAACATGAGGGGTGTAGCCTTGCGAAGCATGGGGGACCTGAGGAGGGCAGCAGAGAGCTACCAGACGGCCATTGATGTGTGTGAGGAGTTTGAGGACAGGGCTAACTGGGCAGTAGCAGAAGCTAACCTGGGGTTATTGTGTCTGAAGGCTGGGGCTAAGGTATGTGATCAGAAATATATTGTTATTTTATTGTGTTACTATTTCCTTTTTTTTTATTTAGCAATTTCTTAAAACTTTTTAACTCTGCATTGTTTGTAATGGGCTCGTAAGTAAGCATTTCATGGTTTAGTCTACACCTGTTGTATTTGGCGCATGTGACAAATAACATTTGATTTGATATATGAATTATGATTACAAAATTCCCAGGTTTTCCAGAAATCCTGTTTGGAAAGAATCTGTGAATATTCCAACAGGGATTTCTCAGAAAACCAGTTCATTTTGAGGAAAGTTAGCGAAATGTTGCTACTTTAATTAGGATTCCAGATGGATTAGCAGTCCTTTCTCTTCATCCTCAGAGGTTAGCGGAGCAGCATCTAACAGAAGCTGTTGAGATGTTGTCAGCGCTGGAGGGACAAGAACATGAGGTTCATTTTATTCCTTTTTTATTTTTACACATCCCTATTAGGAGGACAACTTTTTATTTTTTTATGTCAAAAATGTTACTATTTTATTTATTTATTTAGTTCTATGTAATATTTGTTATCTTTACAATTTACTGTAGGTGTCATTATGAATGCTTTCATAAAGCCTTTATAACAGCTATATAATATACATTATAACATTTGTCATTTGTCGTCATCTTTTGTTATTCAAGGTGAACTTTACCACAGTGCTGTTGGAGCTGGGACAGTACTATGTGAACCAGAGACACCTGGACAGAGGAAAGATCTACTATGAATGGGCTCTACTCATGGCTATCAAGTCCAACCACTCAGACAGTACGTTCATTTGTTTTTTGTTGAAAGCATAATTTCTTAGTGTCACCACAATGCTACAGAAAACATGGCTCACATACAGGCTCAAACACAATTCCCGCCACTACCCATCAGCTGAATCAACATTCGGAGGTATGGGGACCCTCTGAGAACGTTGGTATTGGATCCAAGGAAAGGAAATACTCTCAAGCCTGTGGTTAGTTTTTGTGTGAGAAACCGAGATGCAGAATCTTTCATACGTGTATATTTCCCTGCTAAAATGACATGAAAAAATATGCACAGGATGGAATGTCGGTTATGCATTCTATAGTTCTATAATGTATTTATTTAAGATTGGATTGTTTAAATACTAAGTTACTATATACTGAACATATGGAATGAATTTCATTTGCAGTATACCCGAATATATCACTTCTGCCCCAAATATGTTTATCAAGTAGCTCCTCTGGTTAATGTCGAGGCTTTAGCTCAGTAGGCTAACAGAAAGATGCTGTTAATCCGACTCTCCATGGTGTATTCCCCTCTAACCAGGTCAGTTGAGCGTGACGCGACGCTTGTGCCACCTTTACAGAGCAGTGTGTCCGGATGAGAACCAGTGCATCATCTACAACGAACATCAGCTGGCCCTGCTGGTGACACGGGGAGACAGGAGACAGGAGGGGGAGGTGTTGGAGACCATCAGCCAGCTATACCTTAGTCTGGGGACAGAGAGGTCTGTCTGTCTGTCTGTCTGTTTGTCTGTGTGCCTGTCTCTAGTTGGCAGCAAATGATAGCATTTCTCATCCTTTCCATCTCTGTGTCCAGGGCTAGGCGGTCTGCTCTAGACTACACCAAGCGTAGCCTGGGTATCTTCATAGACCTGGGCCGGAGGGAGAAGGAGGCTTACGCCTGGTTACAGGCTGGGAAGATATACCACCTGCTGGGCCAGACTGAACTGGTGGACCTTTATTTACAGGTCAGAACCTATTCTATTCTATAGCACAGTGCACACAGCATTCACTCAGACTTACATTGACACGTTACCTCTTGTATTTCCTCCCAGGTGGCCCAAGATGTGGGTGTGAGTACGGGAGACACACACTTCATCCTACAGCTGCTGGAGGCGGCAGGGGACGTCTTCTTCAACAGCTCAACGGAGAGAGAGAAGGCTGTCTGCTTCTATGAGGTAGGACACAGACGCACACACTGCTTCTATGGGGTAGGACAGAGGTGGTGTATGTGTGTGACCCACCTCGTGTGTGTGTGTGTGTGTGTGTGTGTGTGTGTGTGTGTGTGTGTGTGTGTGTTAGGAACGTGCCCTGCCCATCGCGGTGAAAACCAGCAGTACAGAGGTCAGACTGAGACTGTCTAACAAGCTGGTGGAGCTGCTGCTGCAGATGAAGCTGTATGGAGAGGCTGTTGAGTACGCCCAGACCGCCCTGGACATCAGTGTTAAACTGGGTAGGACACACAACAGAGCCTGGGTGTTCTAGCTATGGCCAAAAGAGGTCAGACCTTGCTTAGCACAGACCCAGTCCTTACTTGTATTTCCCAATAGAAATATGTATTTACATATCGCAGATGCTCTTATCCAGAGTGAATTACAGTCAGTGCATTCCAGGAAGGTTTGGCAGGAAAAAACAACCACATCACAGTTATTATTACAACAACAACAACAACAAAAAGCTGCCATCAGAAGAATCCGTGCCAGAAAGTAGAAACAAGTGCACCATGGCTATAGCTCTTTCTGTGAAGAAATACTAACTAATGAAACCATGGTTGTACTTCATATAGGAAACCGTCTGAACGAGCGTGTGGCGTTCCACCGCCTGGCTACTTTGTACCACTGTCTGGGTCAGTTTGAGCTGGCTGAACACTACTACCTGAAGGCCCTCTCCCTCTGCCCCACGCCCCTGGAGTTTGATGAGGAAACCCTGTACTATGTCAGGGTGTATCGGACGCTGGGGGACATTATATTCTATGACCTGAAGGTAATCAAATCAATCAATCAATCAATGGAATTCATGACTTGGCTGTTTGTTGTTTTTTCAGGTTTTAAATACATATCTATAAGAAATAGAAATTTGATCCCAAAAGTTCAACTTTGAATTGCACTCTTTGAATTGCACTCTGTGTCAAGATGGAGTTGATGCCAACCCTCAAAGGCATACAGAAACATATACATGAATTTCCATTTCATTATGGCTATATAACGCTTGATTTACATGGACCAAACCAAAACGGTTTCTCCACTGACCCGAACCAACCTTACCTCTAACCCCTAACTTTTCACCTTTGACCCGTAGGACCCGTATGACGCCGCAGGTTACTACCACCTAGCACTTGCTGCAGCCATGGACATCGGCAACAAGAAGTCCCAACTCCAGCTCTGCACCCGATTGGCTACCATCTACCACAACTTCCTGGTTGATCGGGAACTGTCCCTCTTCTTCTACCAGAAAGCACGAGCGTTCGCCTCCGACCTCAATGTACGACGCATCAACCTCTCGCCAGACCAGATCTTCAGCAGTATGTCACAGTACAAGATGAACAGGGTGAACATCCAGGAACCAAGAAATAAGTCACCGTCAAACGGCCATCTTGGTTTGAAGTTAGTGAGAAGAGGGGAGAGATTATAGCCTGGACCCAGATCTGTTTGTGCTCTTACCAACTCCAATGCTCATTGTCAAGCAAAACATGACAGTGAGTGACAAGGAGTTGCAATGATAGCACAAACAGACTGGCACTCAGGCTAGAGAGGTTATGGGTGTTGGAGGAGATTGTGCCAAGTGGGCGTTGTAGGCCTTCGTTCGGTTTAAATATGTAATTCTGACATTTTGAACTGCTGAGATGTGTTAATGTGATTTTGCCAATCAGTGTTCTGTGCCTTACTGAACAATATCACTTTGAATAGAATCATACAGCAATGACTGAATATCTATAATTGTCTTCAGTTGATGACCTGAAACGAGTTAAGTCATGGTGAAAGTAATGAATCATGAAAGATATCTCTAATAAAAAGTCAGAGAAGATAATGGAGAAGGTCCAGCTGTTGCAGGTTATAGTGGAGTCTGGAGTGAATTGCTCTGTGAGAGTGAAGACCACTTGGACTGCGCGGCTGGGCCCATATCCACAAAGTGTCTCATAGTAGGAGTGCTGATCTAGGATCTGTCCATACAGTCGTATTTATTCTCATCCAAATGGCAAAACTGATCCTAAGTCAGCACTCTGATAAGCCGTCAATGCCTTTTTTTGTATAATTAGCTCGTTTTCCATCCAATCGGCGCACAGATTTTCATGCGAATATTCAACAATCCGCATAAAGACAATATGCGCATTTTCCCATCAGTGGTGTTTCCACCCAACGGACTTGTTGTAGATAAAAATCAATGTGTGATGACGTAGTGCACACAAAATGTACTTTTTCGCTTAGGTTTTCATGTAATGAATAAAAATCTAAAGAGTCAATGTGTTTCCATGGCATTTTTCTTTTCTTTACTCTACTGATAGTTTTGTCACAGAAACTGTTGAGTTGAATAGAAAATGTGCCTCCTCTGATCTGGGCACGTGCATTCTAGCCAACAGGTGGCAGATGCTGTGCAGGTAGGCTGTGCTGGTAGTCTACATCATGAGATTATTATGGATAAGAGAGAGAATATTTTCATTTGTCAAACGTCGATCATCAAGTCACCAGAATAAGACGCTTGATATTTATTGGAAAGGAGCATCAAGCCCATCACTGTCCACTTTCCCCACCCTATTAAGTTCATAACTTATTTCATCTGTAGCCTAATAAACTGCATGGTTTCATGAGTCATAGTGGGAGGACCACACACCATATCATCTCGTGACTCCAAGTTTACTTCAATATGATGGTTATAATATCAATTATTATATTGTATGTTGTGTAGTAAGCTGTTAGTAGCCCATGTGCCTCACCCTAATAATTTGGTCTATTTCCCCCTCTTAATTTCACATTCTGTTCTGACTTGGTGGTGCACATGTAGCCTATAACCTGTTTTAGAGAAATGTAATCATTGAATATTGTAAGAGCTTTCATTGTTTGCTTATATGCCCCCATTATTTATCCTACGATTCTGACTTGGTGTACAGGGAGAACACTGTAAGAACGGCCCATGTTCTGAATTCTGTCGCTGTCCATTTCAAAAGTGCTGAACAAATAGTTATATTGACTACGTCCGTCGTCGCTCGCTCAGTTAAGGTCTTAATCGAAATTATGGATTGCCTCTTATCCGCTTGTCGTCCCCTTATGGTTTAGTTTGTACATCTCAATTGTCAGTAGGAATCACATTTGTTTAAGCAAGTCAGCCATAACAGCTATCTTTTTTTTAAGACAGTAAATGAGGCTGAATGAAGTGTTTCGCTGCCAGACAAGGCTCCGCTGATAGCCAGGTGTAGCAGTGGTAAGGTGTTGGGAGTCTGCTGTTGGGACAGCTTTATGTAGGCCCTAACAGTTTGTGGGCACCGTTTGTCACCGTTATAGTGCAATTAATGTATTGTGTTGTGTTGTGGCTTTGCTGGCATGCATCCCCAAAGAATTTGGGGGATTTGCCCCACCAAGATTCACATGCTAAAATCGCCACTGACTGGGGCCATCATGTGCCCCCCTGAGAAGGGAAGAACTCTGGGCCCTAGTTTTAACTTCTAGTTATCCTACCTACATTTACATTTTAGCAGAAGTTCTTATCCACAGCGACTTGCAGTTACTGCATTGATCTTAAGGTAGCTACAGTGCCTTCAGAATGTATTCATACCCCTTGACTTTTCTCACCCATCTACACACAATACCCCATAATGACAGCGAAAACATGTTTTTAGAAATGTTTGCAAATGTATTGAAAATGAGATCTCATTTACATAAGTATTCACACCCCTGAGTCAATACTTTATAGAAGCACATTTGGCAGTGTTTACAGCTTTGAGTCGTGTTGGGTATGGCTGTATCAATTTTGCTAATCTGAATTAGGGGATGTTCTCCCATTCTTCCCTTCAGATTTTCTCAAACTCTGTTAAATTTGCTGTTCACCACTGCCCCACATCTATCTTCAAGTCTTTCCACAGATTTTCAATGGGATTCAAGCCTGGGCTTTGGCTGGACCACTCAAGGACTTTCACATTCTTGTTCTGAAACCATTCCAGCACTGCTTTGGCTGTATGCTTGGGGTCATTGTCCTGTTGGAATGTAAATCTTGGCCCCCGTCTAAGGTTGTTTGCACTCTGAAGCAGGTTCTCATCATGGATTTGCATGGATTTGCCATTCATTGTTCTCTCTGTCCTTACCATTCTCCCAGTCCCTGCCGCTGAAAAGTATCCCCATAGCATGATGCTGCCACCTCCATGTTTCACGGTAGGGATGGTGTTAGATGGGTAAGGAGCTGTGCCTGGTTCTCCAGACATAGCGCTTTGCATTCAGTTAAAATGTTGTCTCATCAGACCACAGTCTTTCATGTGAATGTTTGTAAACTCCAGGCGTGCTGTCATGTCTTCCGTTTGGCCACTCTCGCATAAAGCCCAGATTGGTGAAGTGCTGTAGACTGTTGTCCTTCTGGCAGGTTCTGCCATCTTAGCTAAGAAACTCTGTAGTTCTGTCAGAGTGGTCATTGGGTTCTTGGTCACCTCTCTGACCAAGGTCCTTCTTGCCCAGTTGCTCAGCACTAGGCGGAGTCTGGGTAATTCCATATTTTTTCCATTTCCCAGTGCTGGAGACCACTGTGCTCGTGGAAACTTACAACACTCTAGAAATTGTTTTATACCCTTCCCCAGATCTAATCCTCATCACAATTTGGAGATCTACGGACAGTTTCTTGGACTTCATGGTATAGTTTCTTCTCTGACATTCACTGTCAACTGGTGGGTCTTTTATAGACAGGTGTGGGGTATTGTGTGTAGATGCTTTGCGAACAGCTAATAGGGATCCTAATAAAATACCAAAAATACCAAATGGGGAAAAAATCTATTTAATCCATTTTGAATTCAGTCTGTAACACAACATTTTGTAACTCAAGGGGTATGAATAGTTTCTGAACATTTTATAACTCAAGGGGTATGAATAGTTTCTGAACATTTTATAACTCAAGGGGTATGAATACTTTCTGAACATTTTATAACTCAAGGGGTATGAATACTTTCTGAAAGGACTAACACATGCATATACAGTGATTTTTATACAGTAATGATACAAT
Organism: Salvelinus alpinus; assembly: GCF_045679555.1. Taxonomy (NCBI): domain Eukaryota; kingdom Metazoa; phylum Chordata; class Actinopteri; order Salmoniformes; family Salmonidae; genus Salvelinus; species Salvelinus alpinus. The sequence goes on from NC_092116.1 coordinate 23,653,931, forward strand.
GACTGAGGTTAAAGTGCAGACTCAGCTTTAATTTGAGGGCATTTTCATCCACATCGGGTGAACTGTTAATAAATTACAGCACTTTTTGTACATAGTCCCCCCATTTTAGAGGACCAAACGTATTGGGGCAAATTCACTTACAGTGCATTCTGGGAAAGTATTCAGACCCCTTCCCTTATTCCACATTTTGTAACTTTACCACCTTTTTTCTCATCAATCTACACACAATACCCCATAATGACATGGCAAAAACAGGTTTTGTATAACTGTTTGCAAATGTATTAAATATAAACAGAAATACCTTATTTACATAAATATTCAGACCCTTTGCTAAGAGACTCGAAATGTAACTAACATGCATCCTGTTTCCATTGACCATGCTTGAGATGTTTCTACAACTTGATTGGAGTCCACCTGTGGTAAATTCAATTGATTGGACATGATTTGGAAAGTCTATATAAGGGCCCACAGTTCACAGTGCATGTCAGAGCAATAACCAAGCCATGAGGTTGAAGGAATTGTCCATAGAGCTCCGAGACAGGATTGTGTCGAGGCACAGATCTGGGGAAGGGTACCAAAAAATGTATGCAGCATTGAAGGTCCCCAAGAGCACAGTGGCCTCCACCATTCTTAAATAGAAGAAGTTTGGAACCACCAAGACTCTTCCTAGAGTTGGCCGCCCGGCCAAACTGCGCAATCGGGGGGAAAAGGGCCTTGGTCAGGGAGGTGACCAAGAACCTGATGGTCACTCCGACAGAGCTACAGAGTTCCTCTGTGGAGATGGGAGAACCTTCCAGAAGGACAACCATCTCTGCAGTACTCCACCAATCAGGCCTTTATGGTAGAGTGGCCAGACGGAAGGCACTCCTCAGTAAAAGGCACATGACAGCCCGCTTGGAGTTTGCCAAAGGCACCTAAAGTCTCTCAGACCATGAGAAACAAGATTCTCTAGTGTGATAAATCCAAGATTGAACTATTTGGCCTGAATGGCAAGTGTCACGTCTGGAGGAAACCTGGCACCATCCCTACGGTGAAGCATGGTGGTGGCAGCATCATGCTGTGGGGATGTTTTTCAGCAGCGGGACTGGATGACTAGTCAGGATTGAGGGAAAGATTAACAGAATAAAGTACAGAGAGGTCCTTGATGAAAACCTGCCCCAGTGAGCTCAGGACCTCAGACTGGGGCGAAGGTTCACCTTCCAACAGGACAACAACCCTAAGCACACAGCCAAGACAACGCAGGAGTGGCTTCGGGATAAGTCTCTGAATGTTTTTGAGTGGCCCAACCAGAGCTCGGACTTGAACCCGATCGAACATCTCTGGAGAGATCTGAAAATAGCTGTGCAGCATCGCTCCCCATCCAACCTGACAGAGCTTGAGAGGATCTGCAGAGAATAATGGGAGAAACTCCCCAAATACAGGTGTGTCAAGCTTGTAGTGTCATACCCAAGAAGACTCAAGGCTGTAATCGCTGCCAAAGGTGCTTCAACAAAGTACTGAGTAAAGGGTCTGAATACTTAACTTCTAGACTTGTTTTTGCTTTGTCTTTATGGGGTGTGTGTAGATTGATGAGGAAAAACAACTATTTAATCCATTTTAGAATAAGGCTGTAATGTAACAAAATGTGGAAAAAGTCAAGGGATCTGAATACTTTCCGAATGCTCTGTTTATGTGCATTAATAAAGTAGTCAAAACTGTAGTATTTGGTCCCATATTCCTAGCAACCAATGATTATATCAAGCTTGTGACTCTAACTTGTTTGATTCATTTGCTGTTTGTTTTGGTTGTGTTTAAGATTATTTTGTTCCCAATAGAAATGAATGGTAAATAATGTATTGTGTCTATTTGGAGTGACTTTTATTGTAAATAAGAATATTATATGTTTTATTTAAAAGGCATAAATATCATACCCCCCAAAAAATTGCTAACCTCCCCTGTTATTGAGAGAGGTTAGCATGTCTTGGGGGTATGATATTTGTAGGTCTGTAACTTTCTCACTGATCATTCGTAACCATGGTAGCGTCCACATTAATGTAGAAGTGTTTAGACACATATTCTATTCTTATTTACAATAAAAGTGACTCCAAAATGACACAATACATTATTTACCATTCATTTTTCTAATCTGAAGCACAACCAAAACAAACAGCAAATTCATCCAACACGTGTGTAGAGTCACAAGCTTGATGTAATCCAATGTGCTGGAGTACAGAGCCAAAACAACAACAAAGTGTCACCGTCCCAATACTTTTGCAGCTCACTGTCTGCACCAAACACTTTCCAAATGAACAACATGCTGCCCTGAAGTTCTGTACATGAAGCATGCCTGGAAAGCACTGACTATTGAAAAAGTTACAGACAAAGAGAAAGAGTAATGCTGAGTCTTACTTTTCTGTAATAAATGGTAATATCACAATTTCAGCAACAATTCCATCTTTTAATCCCAAGAATAACACATATAAAGTATGCTTAAGAATCGTGAAAATATCACCAAGTACTGCTTCCCACATTAACGGTCAGCTCAGTTGGTGACTGGAACAAGGGGTCCAGTGTTTCTGAAAAGTGCCAGGAGTGATTGACGTTGAGCTTTCAAATAAACATACCCGCGGTTGGTGAAATGCATATGGTATGTCCCAAATGGAACGCTATTCCCTACAGGCACTGGTCAAACCTAGTGCGCTATATAGGGAATAGTGTGCCATTTCCTCTCTTCTTTACCTAAACAAACATTTATTAGGCTCTAGCCTGATGCCCATTCCTCTAGGAGAGAGAGTATGTGCAAAAAACAACCACCACTATGTTGCTACCGGCTGGTCATCTTAAATTGTCCTTAAAAGGGGTGCTTATAAAAACATGTGTTTGCATCCCAAATGCCAACCTATTAGTGCACCCATTCCCTCTATAGTGCACTGGTGCATTGTGTGGGGAATAGGGTGCCATTTAGGACGTACATTGCACTTGCTCACATCCAGACGAATGGATGACTTAATATTTTGAAACGGAAAAAACAAATTGCCACGCGACAACTGTTACTGAGTGCATCCACGCCCATGTTTACTGACAGAGACCCAATTATTTACGTCAATATTTTGACACAGATTTTGACACGTTTGTTGTCATGAATCTTTCACTGGAGGCAGAACTGAGCGGTTTCTGCTGGATGGGCCAGCTGCAAAGTAAAAATTGTCTATAGTGTAAAAAAAAATGTTTGAAAACAAAAATATGCTTTTTGGTTTTATCCGATTTTATGATTTTGTGGCTGTGCCAGCTAGTGACCACTCTGCAGAGCTGCCTCCAGAACAAGATTCATGACAAAAAACGGTAACCTCCATAATATTGTCCAGTGATTAATTATGCTTTGGCCTACGGTGGCAAGGTACAGACAAAGTTCATTTTCAAGTTATTCATCACAAGGTATGATGACAACTTTCATGCTCTATATGATGAAAACTCAAAGGTTATGAGGTGTGTGTGTGTCAATGGGCTCAGTCTCCGCCTCCTGGGGGCGCGTTTTAATGATCAAAGACCTCTTTTGCTCAGCTACGCGCTTCGGAGGGGCAGAGCCAGACCAGATGCGAACGAATGATATGGGATCTTCCAAAACCCGGAGAAAAGACACTGCACTGCTGCACTGACACTCATTTCAATGGAGACTCAGCGTCACCGGGATCATTACAAATAACTTACAGCTGTAAACAGTGCATCGATTAGGCGCACAATTACGAGCATCTTTGGGATGAATTTCCACTCCTTTGGGATAAAGTTACCCATTTAATCTGAATCAGAATATGCATATGAGTGGAGAACTTTTCAGTCGTAAGAAGACACCAATGTCTGTCCTGCAAGCGTAAATTTGTCTCAACAGCCCCGTGAAAGTGATGCATAAAGACGTTGCGCGTCGTTCAATCTTCCCATATTACAAGTAACCGTTTTGTGACGAACATGACCTTAATGTAAATACTTTACATTATTTTTTATTTTATAGGTTTAATTTTCTCCACCAGATCGCCAACAATGCAGGTCCTTCTGTTTGCCACCGTTCTCTTCTGCGTCGAGGACTTCGTCCGTGCTGAGGCCAAACCAAAGTGCACGGAGCGCTGCGACGTGAGCACTTGCCCCAGCCCCAGCTGCCCGATGGGTTACGTTCCAGACCGATGCAACTGCTGCCTGGTATGCGCCCAGGGCGAAGGCGATCCATGCGGACGCAAAGACGACCTACCCTGCGGTGATGGACTCGACTGCAAGCACCCGGCCGGCAAGCGTCTCGCCAAGGGGTTCTGCCAGTGCAAATTGGGCCATAAAGTCTGCGGCAGTGATGGCAATACCTATGGGAACGTGTGTCAGCTTAAGGCGCAGAGTAGGAAGGCTCTGCAACAGGGGCTGCCAGCCATCAACTCGGTCCAGAAGGGACCATGCAAAATCAACCAAAACAAAGGTAAGTCATTTGTGTCTAAAAATAAACTAAATCAACAACAACAACAAACAGTTGCAACATACAAAACATACAATTCAATATTAGCAGAAACTCGCTGCTTATTATCTATGCATGGTCACTTTACCCCTAACTACATGTGCAAATTACCTCGACTAACCTGCACCCCCGCACATTGACTCGGTACTGCCTGTATATAGCCTCGGTATTGTTATTTTATTGTGTTACTTTATTTTTTTACTTTTTAGTTTATTTAGTAAATATTTTCTTAACTCTATTTCTTGAACTGCATTGTTGGTTAAGAGCTTGTAAGTAAGCAATTCACGGTAAAGTCTACAACTGTTGTATTCCCGCACATGTGACAAATCAGATTTGATTTGCACACACACAGTTACTTTGATGCACTTTATGCGATGTGGACGATGAATTGATATGGTTGATGTTTGCATAGTGCAGTTACAGGGTTCATCCCAAATTACATCCTCTTCCATATAGTGCACTTTTTTTTTTTTACATACTCAATAATGCTGAGATTTGGTTAGGGCATATAGGGCTCTTCTCAAAAGTAGTGCACTATATAGGAACAGCTTACTATAAGTAGGCTAGTGGAAGAGCAGGAACAACCCTTCAACCCCTCCTTTGTCAGAACGGGCAGCCAGCAGACTGTCTGGGTGAATGGATCGTTAAAGTTAACCCCGAAAGTCAACCCATACAAGTCCTTTATGTCCCTCATTGGAAAATAACAAATGTTTCCCATAGACACTGATCTGAGGCCAGTTTTGTGGTTTTCCCTCCTAATGGTTTCAAATCAAATCATATTTGTCACATACACATGGTTAGCAGATGTTAATGCGAGTGTAGCGAAATGCTTGTGCTTCTAGTTCCGACAATGGAGTAATAACCAACGAGTAATCTAACCTAACAATTCCACAACTACTACCTTATACACGGAAGTGTAAAGGGATAAAGAATATGTACATAAAGATATATGAATGAGTGATGGTACAGAACAGCATAGGCAAGATGCAGTAGATGGTATAGAGTACAGTATATACATATGAGATGAGTAATGTAGGGTATAGGTTAGGATTGGGGGAGAGAAAGCTGATCTGTGCCTAGGGGAATCTCCATCATTACACCCAGACAGACTTCCTATAGATTAGTCTCACATGATTAAAACTAATGACCAGCCACTGAATGAATGACTTCACTTGTCAGAGTTTAATGTTTGTTTTCCTGTCTAGCTTTTATTTGCATTTCCTGTGTCCATTTATAGGCATTTTCCTGCCCAGGGGTGGAAGTTACCTTGGTTCCCATTCCATTCTGAATGTATTTATTTTTAGAAAAATAATGTAGCACATTACAAATAGTTCCTGAGAGACATTCTAGAATCAATACATGACTTCATACCATCTCCGACCTAAACAGGTCCTTGGGGATGGTGTGTAACACGCTTTACTGCAGGCTACATCAACAAAGTTGTACTGTGTAATATAGACAACAGAGCACATGCAAACTGAGGGGGCTCCATTGTAATATGGTAGAGATATCCTGCAGGTCTTTTACACAGAATGAATCAAACCGTATTGAATTTGTCCATCAATTCCCTTTTCAAACGAACTAAGTGTATGACGTCTCAGGTTGACCTGACCCGAATAATACAGTACTTTCTCACTAATGAGGGAAACAGTTGGCTTGTGTCCCTTCAGAGACTTTACACGAAGCAGGAAGTCCCATGCAGACACAAAAAGTTATGGCATATCCGATTTGTCTTGACTTTGATCAGAAGTCATTATTCTGTGTCAGGGGCTTAAAAGCATGTGGCTGACTGCCATTGAATTGTTCTAATCGCCATAGATGGGTTCAACTACTATTTCAAATAATTTCAACTATGTAAGCTGGGCTTGATTGAGCTTGCCTGGCACAATGGAACCAATAGAGTAGTCCCAAAACTGCAAACCTTGCCTATCGGGCACTCCAGGGAGAGCAGAGCAAATGTTTAAGATATTGGAAAGATTTCAAATATTATTTGAACCCATAACTATATGGAGTTTAATAAGAGGGATACGGATGACTGATGATGAGATTTGTATTCTTATCTGCTCATTGGTCCAAATCATCCATGAGCCAATTAGAATCAAGGCTTTGTAGAGACCTCACACAGGCAGATTATTATGGATGGTGGCGTTTTATCTTAATCTCCTGACAAATTGGCCAATTACTCAAGGTTTCCCTAACTAAACTGATCATTCCCTGTTGAGTTAGAAATAGAAGATTATCACTGTTTACATTTTAGTTTCTATTCTCAGATCTCCATTGCCTCTCATTTCTCAGTCTACAGCATATCCCACTCAGTCTAATATTATATCAGCATGTGAACCCATTCAACTTATGTTGAATTATGTGTGTTTGCCCTCAAGTCATCCTTGAGTTATTTCAGATGGACCAGCTACCACATCGGCCTAAAGCTAAAATGATCTCCCCATTATCATTGGCCTTCAGTCTAAGTACATGTTTAGTATCTTCAAACTGTTCTTCATTCCAAACCCACATTTTCCAGACTTATCTCAAACCCTTACCTTAGCATTGCATCTACAGTATGCACACATGCATGCGTGCACATAAACACTGAAATTACAATATATTCTTCTATCCCACAGAAAAGCATGAGGTAGATGTACAGTATCATTATTGGCCACCACACAGGATAATAGCAGCCTGGTCCCAGATTTGTTTTACTGTCTTTCCAACTCATATGGTTATTGGCAAGACGGCACAAACAAATCTGGGAAACCAGGCTAGACTAATAGCAGAGTTGGTTTTTCCACAGTTACGGCCACGATTGTGCCATCCACTGGTTTGGTTTTTCTAATGCTTGGTTAGCCAACCATAGAGGACCAATTTGTAGCTTAGTGCTGAAATATGTTCTTCTGAGATTCCACTTCGCTTGGATGTTTAATTCTACACTCCCTTAGCCAACGGTTTGCCAATGATTACGAGGATGACCATAGCCAAAAATTGGATTTGCAAATGGTTAGAATGAGAATAGTTCTAAAATCTAGTCAGATGTTTTTCCCTGACCATGTGACCTGACTAGGAACTCTGGGCCCTGGTTAGTGATAGTGTTTTTCATGATGACGATCCCCCAGTCAGGACAAACTCCTGGCCCTAGTATAACTGCATGAGATGAATAAGAGTAACTGTAAAATCTGGGAGTTGATATTGAGGTCACTAGTATGCCACAGGCCAGTTTCAGGACAGAGTGTATGTTTGCTGACTGTTTGTACTCTAAACTCAGCTGTGTAGCCTGATTGTGTATACATGTACAAGCCAAGGCGGTCACAAACCGACACACACACCGACACACACACAGGAAACCGCAGTCAGCTGAGGAGAACAAAACGCTAGCCGGTGGCGTGGCTGCCATGTACTGGAAATAACCCGCTGTAATTAACGTTTGTTAACTGCTGCACGCACCCCACACACGCCACCAAGGCGCTTTCATGGCCCTGAAAGAGTGCAGCCCAGCAAAACCTCCCAGCTGTTTTTAGACCAAAGTACTGAGGTTTCATTTAGGAAGGGGTGGAGGGAAGAATAAAATAGTGTAGGGCATCACAAAGGAACTTCAGGGGAACCTGTTGACGTCAGGTGTATGTTTTGATACTGTTGATGTTGTTGTCCAGGACGTTTTCCTGATCACATGACCTAACTAGGGACCACTCTGGGCCCTTACTGTTACCACTTTGAAGCCTACTGTTTTCAGCACATTAGGTTGCGGCTACCAGATAACAGCTAGAAAATCTGATGTTTCAGTGGTGATGGTGTGGAGGAGTGACTGGATTCTATTATTAACATGAGTAATTCTTCCCGCTAGTATAGGTACTTCACACCCCACCAGTCCCAGGTATAAGTTTAACTTCATAGCTGACGTGGTGGAGAAGATCGCTCCGGCTGTGGTCCACATCGAACTCTTCCTCAGGTACGCCGAGTGTGTTTGTGTAGGCAGACACGTGTGTTTGTACTGCATTATACAACGGGTGTGTCTAATCCTGCATGCTGATTGGTTGAAAGCACATTCCAGCCGGTGTCTATTCCACAAGTTACCACCGGCTAAATCTGACGTTAAAATGCCTATTTACTGTGTTCCATCTGACTACACAATCCACTGTCTCATCAGCCCAGCCAAGTAATTTATAAACTTGATCTCCACTATAAAAATCATCTAGACATTATCTCACATTTCTTTTTATAATATCATTTAGTTCTCAACAGCGGAGATTTGTAAAAATCTTGTGGTCTGTCTCTCTGACATTTGCAACATAGTTTCAATATTCAAATTGGATTTCCAACTACAGTTGGTGTTGTGTCAGTATGTGTCTTACTCGTGTTGAAGAAAGGGCGCATGATGGTTGAACCAAAATGATCACGTATAACGTAGTAACTTCATCACAACAGTGTAGATCGTATGTCATCTCTCATCATAGGCAATAGCACTTCACATGACACAGTAAACTCTCGTCTTGTCATTAGAAAGTCTATATTTCTAGCTCTATGTGTACCTCTTTTGACCTCTCGACTCCCAGACACCCTCTGTTCGGCCGGAACGTCCCTCTGTCTAGCGGGTCAGGCTTTGTGATGTCAGAGACGGGCCTGATAGTGACCAATGCCCACGTCGTGTCCAGCACCACGCCCATGTCAGGTCATCAGCAGCTCAAGGTCCAGATGCACAGTGGTGACATCTACGAGGCGACCATCAAGGACATCGACAAGAAGTCCGACATCGCCACCATAAAAGTCAACTCACTGGTGAGAGAAGTGGATTATATATTAGTTATTCCAATGTATTGTTGAATGGTCAGTTTCTTCAAATCTTACCCCATGGAGGTCCGGACTACTGCTGGTTGTCTGTTCTACCTGATTATTCTTTGTGAACAATATGGCTGTGGTAAGACTCCAATATTTGTGGTTAGAGGAAGACTAACACTGTATCTAAAGACTTTTGGACTTTTTACAATGGAACAGTCCAAATACTATGGTGGTTATATATTCAGGTTAATGTTTTTCAGGATAAAAAATAAACAGAATGGAGCTAAGCACAGGCAAAATCCTAAACAGTCCATGCAAGTCCATGCAACTTATCATGTGATTTGTTAAGCAAATTCTTACTCCTGAACTTATTTAGGCTTGCCATAAAGTGGTTGAATACTTATTGACTAAAGACATTTCAGCTTTTCATGTTTAATTAATTTGTACAAATGTCTAAAAAATAATTCCACTTTGACATCATGGGGTATTGTGTGTAGGCGGGTGACACAATCTCATTTTAATCCATTTTAAATTCAGTCTGTAACACAACAAAATGTGAAAAAGTCAAGGGGTGTGGTGTGAATACTTCCTGAAGGCACTGTATCATCCTCTATCTTTTTTACATATGTTGATGTTGGGGTGGTGCTGGACATGATGAATATGAAGTTGAAACATGTGGAAGTTTCCCTTTAAAGAATTCCTCCACAAGTCCCTCTCTCTCGCCCTCCTACACCATCCGTCTCGTGAGCATATGTTTTTACTTAACTGTTCTCTCCGTCTCTCTCTCTTCTTTCCTTTTCCCCCTTTCTGTCTCCTCTTTCTCCCTCTTCCAACCCCCTCTCTCTCTCTCCCTCCCCCACCCTCTCTCCCTCCCCCACCCTCTCTCCCTCCCCCACCCTCTCTCCCTCCCCCTCCCCCACCCTCTCTCCCTCCCCCTCCCCCACCCTCTCTCCCTCCCCCACCCTCTCTCCCTCCCCCACCCTCTCTCCCTCCCCCACCCTCTCTCCCTCCCCCACCCTCTCTCCCTTCCCCCACCCTCCCCCACCCTCTCTCCCTTCCCCCACCCTCCCCCACCCTCTCTCCCTCCCCCACCCTCCCCCACCCTCTCTCCCTCCCCCACCCTCCCCCACCCTCTCTCCCTCCCCCACCCTCCCCCACCCTCTCTCCCTCCCCCCACCCTCCCCCACCCTCTCTCCCTCCCCCACCCTCCCCCACCCTCTCTCCCTCCCCCCACCCTCCCCCACCCTCTCTCCCTCCCCCCACCCTCCCCCACCCTCTCTCCCTCCCCCACCCTCCCCCACCCTCTCTCCCTCCCCCACCCTCTCTCCCTTCCCCCACCCTCTCTCCCTTCCCCCACCCTCTCTCCCTTCCCCCACCCTCTCTCCCTTCCCCCACCCTCTCTCCCTTCCCCACCCTCTCTCCCTTCCCCACCCTCTCTCCCTTCCCCCACCCTCTCTCCCTCCCCCCACCCTCTCTCCCTTCCCCCACCCCCCACCCTCTCTCCCTTCCCCCACCCTCTCTCCCTTCCCCCACCCTCTCTCCCTTCCCCCACCCTCTCTCCCTTCCCCCACCCTCTCTCCCTTCCCCCACCCTCTCTCCCTTCCCCCACCCTCTCTCCCTTCCCCCACCCTCTCTCCCTTCCCCCACCCTCTCTCCCTTCCCCCACCCTCTCTCCCTTCCCCCACCCTCTCTCCCTTCCCCCACCCTCTCTCCCTTCCCCCACCCTCTCTCCCTTCCCCACCCCTCTCTCCCTTCCCCACCCCTCTCTCCCTTCCCCCACCCTCTCTCCCTTCCCCCACCCTCTCTCCCTTCCCCCATCCTCTCCCACTTCCTCCCTTTAGAAAAAGCTCTCGGTGCTGTTGCTTGGCCACTCGGCCGACCTTCGACCCGGTGAGTTTGTGGTTGCGATCGGCAGCCCCTTTGCGCTCCAGAACACGGTTACCACGGGGATCGTGAGCACGGCTCAGAGGGACGGCAAAGAGCTGGGCATCAGAGACTCTGACATGGGCTATGTACAGACAGACGCCATCATTAACGTGAGACATTCAATTAAACTTTAGCTAAACTTTATTTAAAGGGTAATTATAGCACACTCCACTTATAACCAACTCATAGGCTGTCTAGCTGTCTGTGTTGACATTTTAAAGGGGACATCCATGATCAGAGACACATCCCATTGGTTGTTTGAATAATCATTGTTTCCATCTTTTCTCAGTATGGAAATTCAGGTGGACCTCTCGTTAACTTGGTAAGCGTTACATCAGCACCCATAACATTAGTCACGACCTTCACTGTGATAATCTTGAAGAAGCCGTTGCCACAGAAATATAATACGCTAGTAACAAAACGTTCACTGGTCTTGTGAGTCACATTGCCAGGATTCCAATGCCCATTCTAATATTCTATGTAATTAAATGAAGCCAGCCCAGTGCGGACCCCTATTAACCCTGTATAGGATGCCACCACGATGGTGAGGTGATCGGTAACCGTAGCAATCCAGTTTCTATTCATAACACAATGTTACATTATCTGTCTGACTGCCACCAGGATGGAGAGGTGATTGGCATCAACACTCTCAAGGTGGCTGCTGGGATTTCCTTCGCCATCCCCTCTGATAGGATCACACGCTTCCTCAACGAATCAATGGACAAGCAGAGCAAAGGTAGGCCCACCCCTCCCCTTCCTTAACAAATCATTGGACAAGTAGAGCCCATCACCATACATACAGCAGGAAAGACAGACAGACATTAGCATCATGCATGTGTGACGTGGCAAGGTTGGACCCAGGTGCAGAGAAGAGACCAGACGATGAATCAGCGGTTAAGGATAAACATAATACTTCACTGAGAAACGGTAGCCGCAGGATCACAGTACACTTGAATAAAACAACAAACACTAAGTCTCGCAAACTCACTCAGGAAACAACCGCACACAGTAAACAATTCAAGTTTCTGCAAAGGACAACGGAAAACACACCTCTTTTAAGAGGGAAATGATAATGAGTAAATTGGACACACCTGAGTGTCGTTAATGCCTCTAGGACGGTCTCTGCCGCCCTCTGTTGACAGGTGGAACCGTGACAGCATGATCACATTTTAACAGAAAAAGGAAGAATAGAACAGATGAGTATAAATAAAATAAAAATTCTCTTTTTTTTTTTACAGAAGTGAGATCACTGAAGAAGCGGTTTATTGGGATAAGGATGCTCACCATCACCTCAGCGTAAGTCTTTCTAACACGTAGTCATAATACTAAAACGTGTGTCAAACTATATATTACATCTCTATAGCTTACAATAAATACAAAAAATCGTACTATTTCCAAAACTAACTTTACTGTGTGTCTGTCCTGTCTAGCCTGGTTGAGGAGCTGAAGCAGCAGAACCCAGACTTCCCAGAGGTCACTAGTGGGATCTACGTTCATGAAGTGGTTCCTCACTCTCCTGCACAGAAGTAGGTGGTCTACACTGCTATACCATGACCATTGATTGGCTTAAAAGATTTAGTTACATTTTCATAATAACGTTCATGAATAAGCCACGATAAATTAACATTGTTATTTATATTTAAAAACAAAATGCTTTGCAGTACCCACAGACCATGTAAATATATATATTCTGAAATCCCTTTTCTCCACACAGAGGTGGAATCAGAGACGGTGACATCATCGTGAAGCTGAACGGCCGTCCGTTGCTGACCACTACTGACCTACAGGGGGCGCTCACACAGGAGACGACTCTGCTGTTGGAGGTCAGGAGGGGCAACGACGACCTACTCTTCAACATCCAGCCTGATGTCATTATGCAGTAACCATGACAAATGACCACGAGTGTATTCAAGACTTTTTTAAAAATTATAATACTAATCTGAACGTTCTGTAACGTTACAATGTCACTCATGAACAGGCCCCTTGCTGTTCAACACCGAGCCCGATGACGTCATCCTGCAGTAACCATGGCAACTGTGGTGTGGAATCCGGGAGATTGATAAAAGTATATTGGACCACCAAACAAACACGCTTGTTGAGAGACCTAGACACTGATAGTTGCAGTTAAACATTGATCTAGGGTCAGTTGTTTGTTTCTCCCCCTAATGGTTGATGATAGGATTTGGGAGGGTAAAATAGATCCTAGATCTATGCCTAAAGGGTGACTTTTTAACCATTCAGATCCAAGGAGAAGACGATCAACAAACAGAAGAACTGTGTTTGTTGGGACCTTGACGGGGAAACGATAGACTGACTGAACCTTGTTTGGGAAATCTCCACAGAACTCGAGTCCAAATGCCTTTAGGACTGAAAGTCCCAGTGAAATGAAACACTTGATTTTTTATTGTTATATATGTGTTTTGTATTATCTAAATGTCTTTGTCAAAGCATACGAGCTGTTTTTTTGAGAATCACTTACTCCAAAAGCAAGCGATCATTGATAAGAAAAGTTTTAAATTAATAGATTTTTCAATTGTTACATTGCTTTTATGGCCTTTAAAATCTGTTAGAATAGAAATCATTTCTGGATATACGAGTAGCTGTGTCCAATGCTGTCGGTTCGGAACCATTCCATAACCAACTGTGAATGTTATTTGGTCAGTTATAGGTTGAAAGAAAGATCACATTTTGGTCAGAAATGGTCAGTTGAAAGAAATACATTATTTTTCAGCTGGCAAAATGTAAGCAAATGTCTGATTTGCATCTGTTGCTGTATTCTTGTGGTCTTCTACTATAACCGACACGTTGGTAACACTTTACATTAATGTCCCCTTTATAAAGGGTTTAAGGTGTTATGAGTTCATAAGTAGTTTACAATACCAACTTGTGCTTATAGTATGAATAAATAAACTCACTTTACAGGCAGTGAGTTATATATTAATCATCATAACTTCATATTGAATGTTTACATATCTGGATTCCTTACCAACAGGCTATGTGAATGGGAGCGATTGTTTTTTTTTACAAATAAATGTTTTATAAAAATAAATGAACATCTTTAATGGAATCTAGGTCATAGGACGTTCTTGCATTGACCCAGTGAGGAGTGTGTGTCCGTGCATGTGTGATTCCCTTGACAACGTTCTGCTGCACTTGGAGATGGCTGATGAGGAAGCCAGGAATGTTTACTGCTACAGGCCTTGTTTAGTACAATCGGAGTATTGTGGCTGCCTGCTACACACACTCAAACACACACGCACACACGGAAATGTCTTGAGTCAATAAGTATTCAACCCCTTTTGTTATGACAACCTTGCAATGATCAACAACCAATTTGACAGAGCTTGAAGAATTTTTTAAAGAATAATGGGCAAATGTTGCACAATCCAGGTGTGGAAAACTCTTAGAGATTTACCCAGAAAGACTCACTGTTGTAATCGCTGCCAAAGATGCTTCTACAGTATTTAAGAAGCACCTTTGTGAATACTTATGTAATTTAGATATTTCTGTATCTCATTTTCAATCAATTTGAAAATATATATGTTTTCACTCTCATTATGGGGTGTTGTGTATAGATGGCTCAGATATTTTTTTTTAGATGTAATCCATTTTTGAATTCAGGCTGTAACATTTTTATTTTGAATAAGTCAAGGGGTATGAATACTTTCTGAAGGCACTGTATGTATGTTATGTTAGGGGTCACACAAAAAAAATCTTACAGTTTTACTTGTCTTGCCACAGGTCATACATGTATGTCTAATGTCCTAAAGGAGGACGTCTGGAAAGGAAACTGTATGGGAGAGAGATGATAAGGAGAGTCTGGAAGAGTTTTAGATGTGATTTACTGCCATGGAAGAGTTGACCCATATTCTGGTCTGCCAGAGAATCTGTGAATTGTTGGCTAATATCCTTGATGCAGCTACTACTGGTAAGTGAGCTTAGTATAGAAACTTGCCATATTGGTGAGAGAAAGAACATTTAAAAACAAGTTTCAATTGCAATTTATATTCAAGTTGGGTGCTCGTGATGGATATATCCAAGTGGGTGCTCGTGATGGATATATCCAAGTGGGTGCTCGTGATGGCCCTTCTCAGTGTGACATCGCTCTTGAATCTCATAAAACAATGTCATGATTTTGACCAGGGTTTAGTTTTCATCTGTCAATATTGACTATAAGATACTTAGGTAATGGTTTATCCATCTTGCTCAGGCAGGACTCTGTTGAAACCCTTTATAAATACTATCATCATAAAAATGGGATGTTGCATCCTAACACATGAAAACCTAGCACAACTAGGAACAGGAGAAAGTAATCATACAGCCAAGGAACAAGTCTGGTTTTCAGCTTTGTGATTCCAGAAAAGGATTTCTAGGTAAAAGGTATTAAAAATAAACTCTATCTATTCTCCATCCTGCTTTAGTTTGAAAGACTCAATCAACGAGGAGGAACCTGGGATTTCTTCAGAAGGTTGGAACCATAGAAATAGAATCGCTATGGAAATCATTCTAGTTCTGATGTTGGAACACTACAAAAACGTTCAGATAGAAATACATAATGTAGAACAGATAATATTCATTATCTAACATGTCTGTCACTATAAATTATATGTCTCTTTGCAACACTCTAATGTTTCAGCCTTATGAACACACCCTTTAAGTTTTGCTGAGTTAGTTCATTGGAAGATTTACTCAGTGGTTATGACAACGACATAAGATATAGGCCATAGTAATACTAGCCTTTCAGGCCAGTTCCTGTAGCTCTTGGCACAGATCGAGGCCGCCGGGCTCCAGTTTCCCAGCCCAAACCTCAAACCTCAGTCTGTGTGGGTAACTGATCAATCCAACATGGCTGTTGGAGCCATGTGATTTAGTGTATCACCCGGTCATGGCTTTATAATAAAGCATTACAGAAGCATTCCTAAACCCCAGATATTAGATTCCAAGACAGTGTCGAAGGAAAGCTGGTTTTCAGAATACTCTGATAGTTGGATAGTGGTTTTTGCAACATCGACTTTGAAGGTTTGAGTCTCGTACCCTTTAATGAATTTGAACTTAGTTAAAACTTAGTTAGACTTATGGGCAATGGCCAGATAGGCAGGATGGTGTCATAGCATCAATGATAATAGGCTACTTAAACTATAACTTGAACATAATCTGGGTCAATACCATAAGCGGAGGTTGACAGCTGTTTCTCTCCATTTTGTTTCGCCCCATCCTGTTGAAATACTATATTAAATACTACATTAAATGCTATATTAAATACTATATTAAATACTATATTAAATGCTATATTAAATGCTATATTAAATGCTATATTAAATGCTATATTAAATGATATATTAAATGCTATATTAAATGATATATTAAATACTACATTAAATGCTATATTAAATGCTATATTAAAAACGACATTAAATACTATATTAAATACTACATTAAATGCTATATTAAATACTATATCAAATACTACATTAAATACTATATTAAATGCTATATTAAATACTATATTAAATGCTATATTTGTGTCCCTAATGGCACCCTATACCCTACATAGTTCACTACTTTTGACCAGGGCCCATATGGTGCACTATGTATGGAATAGGGTGCCATTAGGGGATGTAGCCTATGACAGAAACATTTTATAATCGGATAAGAACCATAATGTTGACTTTGGCTCGCTAAACCACACATATATCTAATAAGCAAAATCACTTCACTTCTCATTTCATAATCTGCCCAACAAATGACAATCCTCTGAAC